>NC_048598.1:110890288-111082002 GCF_003668045.3 Cricetulus griseus
CAAAAGAGAAAGGTAAATAGCAACCCAGACACAAACCTGAATCTATAATGATATCCTGGCTGCAAGATATGCTACTTTAGTGGTGGTGCAACACTTGTGAAAGTAACAAATCAATACTGATTTGACTTAAGGCACACTCCACAGGAAGAACTCGTACTAAATACTACTTGGGTGACCAAGGACCTGAGATTAGATAGCCCAGGCATCTAGAATAAAGCCAATTACTACTATTCTATTAATAAGGAACATAGCAATAAAATTACATTCTGCTACACATATAGATCAGTTCTTGCTCAGCACTTATGACATATGCTTCCTCCTGCAAAAGATGAAAACCAATGCAGAGATCCCCATGCAGACAATATGCAGAGTGAGAAACCTTGGAATTCTCAGCATTAAAAGTTATGTCTACAATGAATCCTTCCCTTTAGGTCTCAGGAACCCTATGGTAGAGAAGACAGAAAGAGCCAGAGTGGATGGAGGACATCAACAAAACAAGGTCCTCTAAATAAGTCTGAGTTTGACTCCTAGCAAGTTGTCAAACTAGACATGATTGCTGACAGTTGCAACCCTAACAGCTGGGTGAGGAGGAAGATACAGTTTCATGTTCATCCTCCACTACAAAGAGAGTCAAGGACATTTAAAGATAACTATGCTCTACCACAAAAGCTAACTAAAATGTTTTGGTACTTTAAGTCATTGGGTTTATTTGGGAGACATTAGTCAAAATAAGAAAATGCTCACAAAATAAGAAAACACTCTAACATAGCATATGGAGTTATGCATTTTTGGAGATATTTGGAGAAAATATTCCACAAGAATCTGTTGACTGAGAGATACCATATTCTTAATTGGTTCATTGTACATAAGTAGGAAAGATTACATTAACTCTTAAGAGGAAACCTAGATTTTGTGTTTTTATCTATTTTAAAATGTATAATGTTTTGTCTTATGTTACTTTCCCAGCTGTCATACTGGTGTCCATGAGTTCCCACTTGCTCAGTTCAGCTGTGGTCTTGACCCCTTTGTTCCTTATTCCTCCTTCCTTACAATTGGATTCCAGGGGTACAGCTGAGTGCTTAGCTGTGAATCCCTGCTTCTGCTTGTATCAGCTACTGGATAAAGGCTTTTGGATGTCATTTAAGGTAGTCATCAATCTCATTATAGTGGAAGGGCATTTAAGGTAGCCTCTCCACTATTGCTTAGATTCCTAGTTGGGATCATCCTTGTGGATCTCTGTACGATTCCCTAGTATTAGATCATTCTTTAAACCTATAATGGCTTCCTCTATTGATATGTCTCTTTTCTTGCTCTCTTCTATTCATCCCTGGACTCAATCGTCCTGATCCCTTGTGTCCTCCCCCTCTCATTCTCTCCCCTCCTCTTTCTCCTAACTCCCTCCCTCTTCCCCCATGCTCCCAAATTATTCCGAAGCACTAGTCCCTTTCCCCTTCAACAGGGGACCATGTATTTCCCTCTTAGTGTACTCCTTCCTTCTCTGATGGTGTGGATTATAGGCTGCTTATCATTTGCTCTATGTCTAATATCCATATATGAGTGAATACATACCATGTTTGTCTTTATTTGACTGGGTTACCTAACTTAGGATGGTTTCTTCTAGTTCCATTCATTTGCCTGCAAATTTCAAGATTTTATTGTTTTTTTTTTCCTGCTGAGTAAGTACTCCATTATGTAAATGTACCACATTTCCATTTTCTATTCTTAAGTTGAGGGGCATCTTGCTTGCTTCCAGGTTCTGTCTATTACAAATAATGCTGCTATAAACATATTTGAACAGGTGTCCTTGTTACATGAATGTGCATTCTTTGGGTATATGATTGCTGGATCTTGAGGTAGACTGATTTCCCATTTTCTGAAGAAAGCACCATATTGATTTCCAAAGTCGGTGTCAGTGAGGAGGTCTGGACAGTCTATGGGGCCTCTGGCAATGGAACCAACATGTATCCACACTGCACGAATAGATTTCAGGAGCCCATTCCCCATGGAGAGATACTCTCTTAGCCTAAATACATAGGGGATGCCCAAGGCCCTGCCTCAAATGACTTGACAGATTTTTTTTTGATGATCCCTCATGGAAGGCCTCACCCTCCCTGGGTAGTACGTGGGGAATGGGATGGGGGGTCCATGGGGTTCATGAGAAGATGGGAGGGAGAGGGAACAATGGGAGGGAGAGGGAACAATGATTGATATGCAAAATTAGATTGTTCAAATTTAAATATAATTTATAAAACAAAAATTGTGTAATGTTTCAAATTAACCTAAAGTCTCCTAGGATATTTCTAAAGAATATGTCTGAGTGTATCTTTTGTGAAGGACTAGCCATAAAGAGATAAACTGACAGGGGAGAGTCACCCTGAATGTGGGTAGATACATCCCATTCTGTAGGCAGACTGGAAAAAAGAAAAAGCAAAGAGGAGAAAGTCAATTTAGAGTCTTTATGCACCCTCTCTACATCTGGACCATCCATGGCATGAACTGTTATATAGTATCATGCCCTCTCTACTCTCTGAGACAGGTATCTCTGATGTCTTGACTCAAAACAAATGTTTTGCTCTGAATTTGTTTATTTTATATACATTTTAAGGTGACCAGCATCATGCTAAACAGTTATCCTTATAGCTAAAATTAGATATGTGTATATGTCTGTGCCTGTGTTTGTGTGAGGAGTACACACACACACACACACACACACACACACACACACACACACACACGCATTATATGCACATTTAGTGATGGTACCTTTAAAAAATCTTTCATATGCTAGAGAACAAACTCCTCACAAATCATTTTCAGATTGTGTGTAGAAACCTACAATTTGTTATAAAACAGTGGCAAGATCTTAATTATAACAGTGCTACTGGGCACCATTAACCTCCTTCAAATACATTTATGCTGAAGACAAGATAACTGCAAGGTATCAGTTTGTTAAATAAAGACAGGTGTTTCCTAGTCCCCTCTGGTGTGCTATCTACTGAAGAAATATTGTTTTGAAGCAGCCAAGATGTAAAAGGGAAGTAAATTTGTTGGGTCAGTTGAAGACCCACTGAATGTTGTAATAAAGCAAAGTTGTCTTTTCACAGCTGAATGCAAACAACATTTACAGTGGGTCCCTTACAAGGATCTGAGCATGTTAACTTTCTTCCTTTGGTTAACAAAGGAGCAAACAGAACAACAAGATTGATTTCAAGATGTGCACATGCTCTCATGGCCATGCATAAATTTACATTCCTAAGTGAATGTTTTGTGTGCATGCCAATGAGTTTAAAGTGCATTGGGTACTGGAGTTGCAAGCACAACAAACTGGGGAGAGGCTTTCATTTTCCCATTTGTAAAATGCCTCTTGAAATATCTAGGCAAATGCATTTCTTCTACATCGACTATATCCTAATTAAAAAGCATGTTTTTGCCAGGAACGAGGAGATTATTTTAGTTCTAATCTAAACATAAACATAAAATCCATCACAAGAACCCACATTGAGAAAAATCTGGATGAGGCAATGAAACTCATGATCCCAGCACTGAAGAAATGGAAATGGGCAGATTTCTGAGACTTACTAGCCAATCAACCTTGCTTACTTGGTAAATTCCAGGCCTGAGAGGAACCCTGTCTCAAAGAAAGGTCTAAAGTGCCCACTGTCCTTCACATGTGTGCACAAACATGCATGTCCACTCTCACATATACACACATGCAAACTGAGACACAAGTATACAAACACACATGTACATCTATATACTCATGCACATAAACACACAGAATATAAGGCCAAATATAATTTCTAGGTTTACCAGGACTTTAATCATATTTCTGTCTTGATATAACCACTTACATTGGAAAGAAAAATGTAGCATTGAGAAGGACATGGGATTTCTACTGAGATAATTTCTTTTACTGACCTCTACAATCCTGAAAGAATGATTTGTGTCCCCCTCTCCAATCCCCAAAACAGAAAACTAAGGACTTTTTTTCCCTTTGAATTCCTTTTGCAAAGACTTTCTTGTAACAAACTCCAAATCTGATGAAATTGAAAATATCTTATGCCTGATGCTTAGTTTGAGCAATATCTTGACTCTTTTTACATCAGGTGCATGCATTGTTCCCTGGGAAGTAGGTGACATGCTTGCATTTTCTTGTATAACTTCAATATAGCCATTTCTCCCTGGGCATGGATTTATAGAAATTGATGACTATGTGTGGAATCATAATATGCTTTTTAAAAAAGAAAGACATTGTCTTTTACAAACTTTTTTTGTTTAATTTTTGGACTGAGCTGTTCTGTGTTGCCTGGATATTTTGGGGCATGCACTGACTCCAAGTATTCATTTTTCATCAGCCTCCCAAGCATGAGAAGCATACCAATTAAAGCAGTGAGCCATCAAACATCTATTCAAGACATACTCGAACACTTTCCTCCTTATCAAATTTGGGAAGGTAGGAGGCAAGATGTCTTCAGGATACAACACAATCTTGGAGATTGTGTGTTTAGTATCAATAGAATTTGTAGAAGTCAATTTTAAAAAGTTTATTCTTTGTGTTTGGGCAGCTAATTATAGTAAACTTTGATCCCAAATTAATACAACAGAGAAAAATGGTCACAATACTTCCAGGAGCCCATTTCCCATGGGGGATTACTCTCTTAGCCTAGATACACAGGGGAAGGCCTAGGCCCTGACCCAAATGACTTGACATATTTTAATAATCCCTCATGGAAGGCCTCACCCCTGGGGAGTGACTGGGGGATGATGGGATAGGGGAGTAGTTGGGGCTTATGGGAGAATGGGAGGGCTCGTGAACTGGTGATTGCTATGTAAAATATATTGTTTCTAATTTAAATGAAATTTATATAAAAAATAAAAATAATTACAATAATTTCAATCTATAACACTTTCTAAATTCAGGACCATTGGATAGTAGAAATGAATACCTAAACAAATCATACCTAGGTCACAGTTCCTGGTATGTTTATAGACAGCTAAGTGCACTCTGTCTTTATTGTTGCAACAAATTAACCCAAATTTAGAAGGAGAAAATGTCTAAGCTACTCATCACTGATTGTATCAACCTGTCATTTTTTTTCTGCAACTGGGTATTTGGAGAAGTGTCTGTTTACACGTGTGTGTGTGTGTGTGTGTGTGTGTGTGTGTGTGTGTGTGTGTGTGTGTGTAATTATGGAAGAGAGAAGCTGTCCATAAACCAGGAGATTTCTCCTGCTTCAAATATTCTCCTTTCAAACATAACCAATCTGTCATCTGGTTGGCATTGCTTCATACATCTTAAATATATTTTCTTTAAAATATAACAAGAGAATTTCAGACTATAAACATAAGGCTCTAGAACCTGAATGATTGAGCCATATTTTTAGCACCATTCTGCAGAACTAATTTCTATTTTGAGTTAGTTTTGAGTTGATGTAAATTGCAAATGAATAATTAGATTGTATAAGAGTTCCTCTTATTTCACTGCTTGAACTACGATTAGACAAGGGCTTTTTATTTATAACTTAGTCTTTGTAATACTTAGGGGCATATTCCAGTTTGTTTTATTTGTGTTACTGTTGCTTTCATTTAAGATTAAATTTTGGTTAAAAATGTAAAGTATATTTTCCAATGCATATTATACAGTTTTACTTACTGATGAATACTTTTTAGAAACCTTAAGTGCAATTGTGGATATGTGATAATGACTTTTATGTTCCCTTGGGCACAAAACCTATTTTCCTTGAAATGTCTTCCTTCTTATCTTTCTCCTGTTTTCATTGTTGCTGATGTACTGTGTTTTCACTCACAATGAACAGATTAATTTTGCTTTAATCAGTTTTTTCCTACAGCATAGTATAAGTTCTCATGAGTCACTTAGAATACATTAGGCATTATGAATAACCTAAAGACAATCTAAAGAATACAGAAACACATACATATATACACCCACACACTCGTGTGTGTGTGTGTGTGTGTGTGTGTGTGTGTGTGTGTATACAGTTATGCATACACTAAATACTAGTCTACATAATGGTTATCAGGATCCAGGGAGCTTTGTATATTCATGGATATCTTGCAGCCAACTCCCAACTAAAGGACAACTTTGTAATACATTATCCAGAAAAGAGATGGGAAGTGGAGAAAACAGGGGACTGAGATTTCCACTTGATTAGTTATGCTATGGTTCCGGCTGACTGCAAATACTTTCTTGTATTTCCTCCCCCAGATATGAACTGGAACCTTACATTTGTATTTATCATATGTAACATATGTGTTAATTCTGCGTACTTATCTGAGAAATACATATTTCTATGGTTGTATATTGTTAATTGATTTTCCAGTTTAGTTTTGGAGTAATAAAGATCAATTGCTAATAAATATACTGTTGAAATATGTAAGATTTTTCAATCCATACACCATCCATTGGTATTTTGATATCCATATCATCATAGTCTACAGCATGCCCAACATGCCAGGCTGAGTCTAAAGCTTTCATTGCTTTTTTTTAATCTTTTTTTCATTTTGAAAAATGTATACATATATCACAATTAAATATCATATATACCCTCAATTTCCCTCCAAATGCCTCTATAGATGATATCATGTCCTTCCCAATTGTTTTGTTCTATCCATCCATCTATCTATCTATCTATCTATCTATCTATCTATCTATCTATCATCATCATCTATCTATGTAATCCATTTTTGATATCTAAATTCAGTTAGAGCTGCCCTTACATGCATAGGTATGGACCCATCTATTGGAACATGAGAAATGTCCTCATGGCTGCGTCCTCAGAAATAAATGATTGTCCCTCCCTCAGACACCATCCACTACATATAGCTCCTCTGAAAGGGGTGGGACCTGAGGATAAACTACCCCATCTACTTCAGGATTTTGGCAGCTAAATCCCCACTACCCCCTCACTCAAACCCTGGCTATAATCTCTTTATACTTTCCTGGTTTCTGTGGTTACTTCATGCTCCATAGGCACTTCCAAGGATTTGGAGCTAGGAGCTGTGGATGAGAGAGAATATTTAGTGTTCATATTTCTGAATCTGTGTTACCTCACCATATATAAATCTTCCTAAGCCCAACTATTTGTGAGCAAAAGTTTCAATTTTCTTTGTAGATGAATAGTATGCCACCATGTCTATCCAAATGTTCATTATCCATTTATGGAGTTGATGAATATTTAGGTCTTTGCATTTCCTGTCAATTGTGAATAAGGTGTCACTGAACATTTTTGAGCAAATATCTGTGAAGAATGACAAGTATAGCTGTGTCACATGAGAGACTTTAGTATTTAAAGGATTTTCCACACTGATTTGCATATTGAATGCAGCAACTATAAACAGTTAACTTTACAGTTGGGAGCACTTTTAAATGATACCTTTATCAAATACAGCTTTATAAACATGACTATTCCTTAGACTTCTTATACAGCTGAATAACTAATTTTAAAACCTAAGTCATAAAGGTTAAAAATGTGAAACTGAGCTACAACCTGAAGCCATAAGTGTTAAATTCTATACATGACTCCAAAAGGTTTGTCACCAAGTTCAAGTTCATTCAAAGTAGTGTATAAAAATTTAAGCTATGTAAAGGACATGCATGAAGCATAAGGGGGCTCCCATAAGATAGCCTTTTTATAAATATGCTGACAATCTAAAATCCAAAGCACCCTGAAATCTGAAGACTTTATATTTTAAGACACCAAAAACACTCTGTCTCTGTAATTGCTATAATTCTTTCTTTTTTGTTTGGTTTTGTTGTTTTTTATGCATACTTGTTTTTTTTTTCTCCCTTAAGCATTTTACTGACCTCCAGAGAAAAATTTTACTCCATATGTATCATTATTCCAACTGAAATTAGACATAAGTACAAACAAAAGCCTCTTCAACTTTGGATTTTGTTTGAAGCATTATTTAAATTTTCCGGGGAAATGAGGACCACTTTGATACTTAGAGGAAAAAAAAATCACATTCCACTCTCAGATCCCAAACTAGGGTGACTGATGAGGTAACTTCTTGTTGTTGACCACTCTTTGGGCGCACTTTGTTTATAAATTCTTGACAGCTAAACCACTCCAACTCATGTCTCACAAGACCCCGCCACTCTTCCTAGAAATTAAAGTACTTCAGAGAAAATTCTGTTTTTTATTTGGACTAAGAAAAATTCTGAACACATTGCAGAGTTCTGAAGAATACACATGCCAGGACCACTTGCTTCAGCAGAAAGAAAACATCTGTGCTTCCTGATGTGTTCTGTTTCTCTGAGAAATGATATCCATTGTCCTATCCAAATAAATTGTGATGATCTGCTACATAAAAGTTGATATTACTCCCAATAGGCAAACAAGAATCTAGGATTTGGGTGAATAAACGGTGTCCAGAGTGCTACACATGGAGAAACTAAACTGTGGAAATTGTGTTAAGAAATATTTTTTCATAGCCCTAATTGTAAAAGACACCTAACAAAGTTGGGTATTGGTTCTTATGGTATGCTTCCATGCACTCTCAAAGGTTTGAAAAGAATGTGCTTGTTCAGTTTCCTCCTTATATTTTCAAGAAAAAAAGTAGTAACAGCATCACTTTATCGGTTCAGAAATTCAATTGTCAGTGTGTGCTGCTTCAGGCTTACTATATTCCCATGTCCTCTCCCAAATGAATTTGGTACACATTTTTACTCTTGGGGTAGTCATTCTTATATCTGTTGTTTGTGGAGTGATGACATTTGAGCTGTAACTAATGATTTGGTGCACCAACGTTGCCCTGGATTCTTAAATAAATCTTGTTTTTATTTTTCTTATTTTCCCTTTATATGCTCATATTGGACCACTGTGTTCAGCCAAAGGGCTACAGATCGATGAAAGGAAACAATTGTAAAAATCATAGATAATAACAATTATTTAACATTGCAATAAATTTCTGTAAAATAAGTACTTAAATAACTTTGTTTTTGTGGTGTGTGGGGGTGGGTAGTATACGTCTGAGAGCAATGTATCATGTTCCATTAATATTGATGTGGAAAGCAGAAGTTGATATAAAGTTATATTTCTCAATTGCTTCTCTAATTTTTCAAACAGTCATATCTTTTATTTTCTCTTCTGTTCACAGTTTGATACAGATACATATTACAAACAAAACTCAGTTAAGATTTCAGTATTACTTCCTTCCCTTAATTCATTATTTGGAATCAATTGGTTATTATATTTGTTTTAACATATACTTTCATTCTTTCATAATTTCATAAATGCATACATAGCGTTATGATTATGTCCACATCTCACAATCCCCTCTAACTCTTCCAAATTCAAACTCCTGTCCAGCCCCACTTTATGTTCTTTTATTAAAATAACTAAATAAATCCAAAAGTACTATTATAAAAATTCTCACGAATATGAAACTACCCACTGGTGCATGATCAACGTATGCCAGGACACACCCCTGAAGAAAGCTGATTCTACCTCTTCCAGGTGTCATCCATTGCCAAAAGCTTCTCTGCCAGGGAAGGAGCCTAATGAACAGCTCCTTTGTCTGTGTTTATCAACTTGAGCTTGTGCATGTCTTGTTCAGGCAATTACAGAAGCTGTAGATTTATGAGGGCAAGAGAAGACAGTTTTTGTAGCAATCCTCCCTAATGTCTGGAACAGACATTATCTTTCATTGTACTTGGAGCTGGTTAGTTGTCCGGACAGCAAGCCCCAGAGATCCAAATCTCTCTTTCATCACTTATCACCATTCTCATTTCCATGACTGAGTTGATATGTACTTATTGCCACACGCAGCCTTTACATGAGTTTTGGGGATCTGAACTCAGGTCCTTATGCTTATACAGAGATCAATTTATCTACTGAGCCTTACCGCATATCACAAAGTTTTAAAACTAACTTTTACAGAATTTGAACGTACATGTGTGAAATGAAGTGTATTGTGACTACTGGATCTTCTACTCTAATGACATTTTAATATTCTCTAGCTCCATGCTTCCTTTGATACCAGTGTCTTTTCCACATTCACATCTGAGCCTAACCCACTGAGTTGAACAAAGTCATTCATGTAACTATGTTCATTGGCACTTGATGGACTTATTAGTGGGTACCCAAATAGGTCAAGCAATACCTCTTGCCAAGAATCCTTCAGAAGAGTGCAGTGGGGAAGAGAAGGGACCTGTGAGCTCCTCCCAAGTCCACAGCTGACCGTTGGTAGGTCCAGTCTTCTAGAGAGTCTTCGGAGGGATTCTCAGCTGCTGGGAAATCATAATTGAATTAACTCTGCTACACCCAGAAAACCTTTCACAGCTATCTTCTAGCATTTACATTCTTCATCACATGATCAGCAATGACTCTGACCATTATAAGGAGTGATAAAATGTCCTGTTTAGGGCTCGGCATTCAACCATAATTTATACTCAGTACCTTGGGCAGCTAGGGGTGTTTGTATTCTCTTCCATTCACAGCAAAGAGAAACTTCACTGATTAAAGTTAGCAGTAGTATTTATTTATGACTATAAACTATTTATAAAGCACCTTGACACCATGGTAATTTAGCTAAACAACTTTGTTAAGTTTTCCCCTAAGGCTTAAGCCATAGGTTTTTGAATGGTTTTACAGGACCAGGCATAAATTCCCTGCTGCTGAGTGAGGCTCAGATTCAATCAGAGTGGCTGTTTACCTCATAATAGCCATGCCACTATTTGCACCACTTGGGATATCTTTCTTGGCAGGTTGGTATTGTAGTTTCTAAGTTTCATAGCTGAATCATACTGTTGAAGCCCTTTTTCTCCCAGCATCTTGTATAGCACATTATGCATTATGATAGGTAGCTGGCCAGGAGGATCCACCAGCTCAGTACCAACTTAATTTTCTATACTTTTTCAATAAATAAGAGTTGTATCTTCAGCAACATGGTCTTACTAACTAATTCAAGTAGGAAACTAAGAAAAAGTAGCAAAGCCTTTATTGTATGTGGGAACCTCTGGGACCTCTAAGCAATGTGTTATAATTTTAATTGCATGTTTAATGACTGGAGATATAAATACAGTGATAATACTCGAAATACCTTTATTCAGAATAGGCATCCATTCAATGGGTGGCATGTTGTTCTTAAGTTGCATAAAGAGTAGTGATAAGTTACATTTCCATGATGGAAAGATGGCTTAAGGAGGTGTAAACACTTGCCACAAGACTGAGAAACCGAAGAGGAAAGAATTGACTTCCTCAAGTTATCTTCTGAATTCTACACTTATGGGTATCCCACATACACACATACAGAAACACACAAAATAAGATACATAATATATGAAAGTGAAAGCTATAAATAAGCAGATTATCAATATATAATGTGTATCTATTACATGTATAAATTTGATTTTAATAATAATATTTCTGTACTTCTCAATTTTGGTATTTTCAAAATAATGCAAATGCAAAATAGACTTAAGTTCATTTTCTAAAGGCAAATAATCCTATACTATTTACTGTAGGAATTACATGAGTGATTTATTCTATCATTTATTGGATACTACCAGTCTCTTAAATTCCACTACATTTTAGATAGTAAGCAAGTTACAGGAGATCACCTGAACAAAGATGTTTGCTTTAATAAGCCTAACAGCACTGCTAATAATGATTAATATTTTCACTGATGATTTTTTATAATATACCTAGCCTATTCCTATGTTTTTTCTTTTTCTCCTTCCTCATCTTCATCTCTCCTTTCATTCTTTCCTTCTTCTTCCTCACTCCCTCTTCCTTGTTCTTGTTCTACCTGTGATTAATTATTAAGTTTTATGCCCTAAAATATTCTACTCTAAGTGAATTTTAATCTATGTCCTCTAAAAGGTATTGAAGGGGTTTGTATTGGAGCATTAAGCTATTTGACTTCCACCAATGAATTAGAACCAGATACTGAATTGTACATAGACTCTTCATTATCACTTAAAGTGCCTTCCACCCAAAAGTAGCTTAATCCTGATGAATTTTTGAACTTTATTTCTAGAGATGACATTTATTTTTCTGCATAACTCTATAGTATTTGAAGTTGTTTATATATTGCTGTATTAACTATGAAGGAAGCTGTGTTTCTGTTAACAGTGCCACAAATAGTCACATTTCTGATAGAAAATAATGATATTGCTCTATGAAATGTCATAAAATATGTATGAAATGCAAAACATACAAAATATGACACATTTTAAGGAAACCAATATTCCTTCTTCCTTAGTTAAATCTCCTTGTTGTTAGCCGGTTCCTTTGATTGTTGCTTTTATTCAGATACATTAATTGATAAATGAGGAAAGAGTTGTATATATCAATTTCTATTTATTCAGATAATCTGCCAAGCCATTCAAGTTCATAAACAGAGATGTTATGTTATATGACATTATATTATATTATATCATATATACTATATTTATGTTTCCCCTGTACAATAATATTCAATTTTATCATTATATCATGCAGAGATCTTATTTCATAGTTTTCTGGCATATGCATAGGCAATAGTTTTACTATGTTCTATTGAGGACAAAGCTATTATTTCCAAAATTAAATATTTCTTAATTAAGCCCACAGAATATTAAATCACCCTCAAGAACTCAGAACAACACACCTAAATGGTTGTTCACTACAATTTATGTTTCATGTTTTCCAAAAGCCACTTTAAAACATACATGTCCTGCTTTTGAAACACCTAGACCTTTCTTCACAGGTGGATGTAGCCAAGGTTTATAAGAACAGCCTATGCTGGTTAATGTTGGCTTCTTAAAGAAAAAAAAAAACAAAGGTGTTATTCTTCTAAAAAATCATCTCTTTCTGATGTTTAACTCAGCATATGTCCATAAAGCATGAACTCTCAGTTACCTATGATAGGATATGACACACTATGCAGGATGAAGCTCTAAAGAGAAATAAAGAAACCATACAAACATGCATCAAGTCAAACATTAAAATTGATATTTTAAAAAGACATACTAGAGTCAATGCAGAAAATGTGGAGATAAGTCACCATATGAATAATTCATTTTTATCGATTGAGGTTGATAGTCAATTTCAGAAACCCCAGGGGAGGGTCACTTCAGTAAGCCATCAGCCCTACTCTTAAGAATGAGCACTCAAAATGTGAGCAAATATAACAGCTATGAATACACAAGAAGCAGCTTAGCTTTCCTCCAAGGACGCCTTGCCATCCTCGGGGAGCTTTTGACTTCGAAGAAAAGGAATGGCACGCTATCAACATTGAGAAATGCCACACCATTTTACATTTTGGAATAGAATGTATCATTGGATTGAAAGGAAATCCCTGATAAGGGATTTTGCTGGAAAGGATTTCATTTGGCTGCTTTGTGTTGATGACAGCTGCTTCTGAGAGTGAAGTCTTGCTCTCCCCTCTGACCACAGGAATCCTCCAAGTAGAGCTGGCAGCCACAGAGAGTCACAAGGTTTATTCCCTCAAGTCGCTGGCTGCCAGATGTGGCTCTGAAGGTAACATTACTCCTCAATGCAGCATTTGCTTTGGGGTTCTGATCGACAAAATCTGTGCTACATCCTATCCATTGAGGGGAGAAGCATTTGCTTTGGGGTTCTGATCGACAAAATCTAGGCTACATCCTATCCATTGAGGGCCAGATAAAACTGTGGTGCCCAAGAACAGGCAACCACAAATAATCCATTTTGATAATGTAATGTAGCAATATCAGACTTATCTGGCTTTTTAAATGTTATGATCTTTTTAAATATTCCCTATCTCATACTATAACCTGGAAAGCCAGTAAATACTAGCATTTTTGTGAAGATACAAACAACAAAATATTTACTTTCGATAGCCTAATAGATAAAGTAATAATGAACACAGATGTTTTGGTGTTATTCTGTGTACATTTCATTTGTTGTTAATTGAATTTATACAGGATGTTGATAATAAAATATAGGAATGGAATATTTATCAGGAAATGAACAATTGAAAGAAAACCGATTAGTATTTCCAAAAACAGAAAGAAGGAAAGAAAAAAGGATTGAAAGAAAGAAATGAAGGAAGGAAGAAGAAAAAGGAAAGGAAAGGAAAAAAGTAATTTGCTGTGCTGCCTAGAGGTGCAGAGATTCACTTAGGGGTAGAAAAGAATAAATAATTACCTGCAAGAAATAGACATGAGAAATAGGATTATAACACAATGACTGTGTGAAATCGGAGGTTTTCATATTTCATGCATTTGATTCAAAAGAAAAGGTAGTATCGTGTTTTTGTTAGTGAAAAGGTGAGTAATGAATTCTATATGCTTATTTATTGCTTTGGAAAGATGTATGCAATCACCAAGCAGTTTCTCTTCAGAAGTTTTTAGAAGTTACTGTTTTGAAGGGAGGGGCTATCTGGTTCCTTACAAATCTTTCACTGTACTTTGGCTTCAGCAGGGAAATGATTATTTTTCTATTGTGTATAATTTAGTGCTCTATTATTTTTCAGTAAAATAACACTTCAGCTAAAGGTATCATATTCATGTAGATCCATATTCTATGGTTTGTGTATATGTATGGACAGCCATTTTTAGGAAATACAAATGAGAAGAGCAGAATACATATACTAATTACATGGAAAGACACAATAATAGTGACATAGTGCTAGGCACTGCTTTTCTTTTTCCTGCTTCAATTAACAGGAAAGACCAACCAGAAACACAAAATAGTTATCTTTTCTTTATAGGATTCAAAGTCGTAACATGCTGGTCAATATAGATAATGTTCATTGGTGTTATGACAGGGATTTTGCAATATATCAGAGATGTTTAACCATACTTTCATATCCATTAAGACATTGTTTCTTGCTGGGTGGTGATGGAGCAAGCTTTTAATCCCAGTACTCAGTAGGCAGAGGTAGGTAGATATCTGTGAGTTTGAAGATAGCCTGGTGTACTGAGCTAGTTCCAGGACAGCCAAAGTGAAACAAAGAAATATTGTCTCAAAAAACCATAAACAACAAAAACAAAAAAAGAATTTGTTTCAGGATCTTTCAGACATAAAGAAATCATGATGGGTCATATCCAATATATAAAATTATTTATCATTTGATTAATATCATAAATCTCTTCTCTCATACTGTGAATGACTCCAGAATTATTTATAAAAGATAATGAAAATTATCACTTTCAAAACTAAATCAAGAACAGATAAGCAATTTAAATAGACCTATAACCCCTAATGAAATAGAAGCAGTCATCAAAAGTCTCTCAACCAAAAAAGACCAGGGCCAGATGATTTCAGTGCAGAGTTCTACCAAAAATTCAAAGAATAGCTAATACCAATACTCCTCAAAGAGTTCCACACAATAGAAGCAGAAGGGTCTTTGCCAAACTCTTTTTACAAGGCTACTATTGCCTTGGTAAACAAGTCACACAAAGACACAACTAAGAAAGAGAACTACAGACCAATATCCCTCATGAACATTGATGCAAAAATACTCAATAAAATACTGGCAAAGCAAATCCAAGAATATATTAGAAAAATCATCCACCATAATTAAATAGTCTTCATTCTAGGGATGCAGGGATGGTTCAACATATGAAAATCCATCAATGTAAACCACCATATAAACCAACTGAAAAAGGAAAACCAAATGATCATCTCACTAGGTGCTTTAAAAGCCCTCTACAAAATCCAACACCCGTTCATAATAAAGGTCTTGGAGAGATCAGGGTTAACAGGAGCATACCTAAATATGAAAAAAGCAATATACAGTAAACCAACAGGCAACTTCAAGGTAAATGGAGAGAAACTCAACATGATTCCTCTAAAATCATGAACAAGACAAGGATTTCCACTTCCTTCATATCTCTTCAATATAGTACTTGAAGTTCTAGCTAGAGCAATAAGACAAAAAAAAAGGAGGTCAAGGGGATACAGATTGGAAAAGAAGAAGGCAAAATTTCACTATTTACAGATGATACCCATAAGTGACCCAAAAAATTCTACCAGGGAACTCCTACAGCTGACAAACACCTTCAGCAAAGTGGCAGGATACAGGATTAACTCAAAAAGCTCAGTAACCCTACCGTATACAGATGATAAACATGCTGAGAAAGAAATCAGTGAAACATCACCCTTTACAATAGTCACAAACAACATAAAATATATTGTGGTCACTCTAATCAAACAGGTAAAATCCCTGTATGACAAGAACTTTGAGTCATTAAAAAATAAATTAAACAAGCTACCATAAAATGGAAAGATCTCCCATGTTCTTGGAGAGGTAGGATCAACATAGTAAAATGGCAATCTTAGCAAAAGCAATCTACATATTCAAGGCAATCTCCATCAAAATCCCATCACAATTCTTCGCAGACCTTGAAAGAATAATACCAAACTAACCCAGGATAGCAAAAAAAAAAAAAATAAAAACCCTATAGAGTAAAGGAACTCCCAGAGGTATCAAAATCCCTTACTTCAAGCTCTATGAAAGATCTATAGTAATGAAAACAGCTTCGTTCTGGCATAAAAACAGCCAGGTAGACTAATGGAATAAAATTGAAAACCCTGCTATTAACCCACACACCTATGAACACCTGATTTTTTTCAAAGAAGCTAAAATTACACAATGGAAACAAAAAGAAAAAAAGAAAGCATCTTCAATAAATGGTGCTGAAAAAACTGGATGCTGGCATGTAGAAGACTGCAGATAGATCCATATGTATCATCATATAATAAACATAAGTCCAAATGGATCAAAGACCTCAACATAACTCTAGTGTACTGAACTCAGTGTACTGAACCTCTTAGAAGATAAAGTGAGAGGTTCCCTTGAGTGAATTGGTACAGGAGTCCACTTCCTTAACCTAACACCAGTAGCACAGACACTGAAATTGACAATTAATAAAAGGAACCTCCTGAAACTGAGAAGCTTCTGTAAAGCAAAGGACACAGTCAGTAAGACAAAACAGCAGCAAACATAATGGGAAAAGATATTCACCTACCCATATCTGACACAGGGCTGATTTCCAAAATATACAAAGAACTCACCAAGCTAGTCACCAAAACACCAAGCCGTTCAATTAAAAGTGTAGTACAGAACTAAATAGAGAATTCTCAATAGAGGAATTTAGAATGGCTGAAAGATACTTTAAAAAGTGCGCAACTTTACATCCTTAGCCATCAGGGAAATGCAAATCAAAACAACTCTGAAATACCATCTTGTTCCTGTCAGAATGACTAAATTCAAAAACACCAAGGACTGTTAGTGTTGGAGAGGATGTGGAGAAAGGGAAACACTCCTCCACTGCTGGTGGGAGTGCAATTTGTACAGCCACTTTGGAAATCAGTATGGTGATTCCTCAGGAAAATTGGAATCAATCTACCTCAAGAACCAGCAATTCCACTCTAAGGCCTATACCTAAAAGATTCACATTCATACAACAAGGACATCTGTTCCACTATGTTCATAGCAGCACTATTTGTAATAGGCAGAACCTGGAAGCAACCTAGATGCCCCTCAACTGAGGAATGGATGGAGAAAATGTACGGTTACACTGTAGAGTATTACTCAGCAGAAAAAATTAATGAAATCTTGAAATTCACAGGCAAATGAATGGAACTGGAAGAAACCATCCTGAGTGAA
This sequence comes from Cricetulus griseus, assembly GCF_003668045.3. Classification (NCBI taxonomy): domain Eukaryota; kingdom Metazoa; phylum Chordata; class Mammalia; order Rodentia; family Cricetidae; genus Cricetulus; species Cricetulus griseus. The sequence continues at coordinate 110,907,893 of NC_048598.1, forward strand.
GTAATCCAGTCACAGAAAGACAAGCATGGCATGTACTAACTCATATATAAATATTAGATATAGAGCAAAGGACTACCAGCATACAATGCACTCCTCCAGAGAAGCTAGGAAACAAGGTGGACCCTAAGAGAGACTTAATTGGCCCCCTGGAGAAGAGGAAAGAGTCAAGACCTGCTGAGCAAATTGGGGGCATGGAGCAAGAGGGGAAAAGGTAGGAGAAAGTGGAAGGGAAAAGCAGGAGGGTAGAGGAGAACATGAGAGATCAGGAAAACTGAGTAGGAGGAAGAATAAAGGAGAGCAAGAAAAGGGATACCTTAATAGAGGGAGTCATTATAGGTTTAAAGGGGAACCTGGCACTAGGGAAATGTCCAAAGATCCAAAAGGATGACCTCAACTAAGAAGCTACGCAATATTGGAGAGGCTAACTTAAATACCCTTCCTGTATAATGAGATTGATGACTACCTTAAATGGCATCCTAGCACCTTCATCCAGGTGCTGATGGAACCAGAAGCAAATACCCACAGCTAGGCACTGAGCTGAATTGTTGGAGTCCAGTTGTAGAGAGGGAGGAAGGATGAGCAAAGGGGTCAAGGTTTTGCTGGATAAACCTTCAGAAACAGCTGACCTGAGGAAATGAGAGCACAGGAACCCCAGTCATAAAGCTGGGGAACCAGAAGTGGACCAGACCAATCCCACTGAATGTGGATTCCAATTAGGAGGCCTGGGCAGGATATCGGATATTTGACAATGGAACCAGTATTTATGCCTAGTGCACAAATGGACTTTGGGAGCCATTTACTAATGGAAGGGTAGTCTCTTAGCCCAGATACAGGGAGGAGGGCATAGGCCCTCCCTCAAATGATATGACAGACTTTGATGATCCCCCCATGGAAAGCCTCACCATCCATGGGGAGTGGATGGGGGAGTGAGGGGCATGGGATGATGTGAGGGAGAGGGAACTTGGTTTGATATGTAAAATAAGATTGTTTCTAAATTAGATAAATTTCCAAAATGATAATAAAATAAAATGTAATAAATATATAAATAATTATCATACTGAATTAATTCACATATGTAATAATTACAGGCAAAACGCTGTGTGCATTCAGTAGTGGCACAATGTTTTCTTGATATTTTGTATATGTAACTCGTTGAATCTCCAAGGCAGTGATACACTTACCAAGAACCAACTGTCTATAAACTATTTTAGGGAATAAGCTCACACCCTACTCAGGAGAAAAGTATAGATGAGCAATTGTGTGGTAAGAGTTGATATAAATCCCCAGATTCTTGCTTCTTCCTTCAAACACGCATTCTCTATGTTCACAGAAGTAGTCACCGCATAGCATTCTTGTGGCTGTCATAATAAAATGCCAGGACTTGGGTATCCTCTGAAGTTCAGTTAAGGAAACATTCTACCTCTTGGAGCTTCTTTTTTTTTTAGTTTTTTATATTTTTATATATTTGAATTACAAACAAGATTGAATTACATGACAATCCCAGTTCCCTTCTCACTCTCTTCCTCCCCTACCACCACCCCCCAACTAGAATCCTACCTATCATATGTCCTTTATTCTCATCTACACCTGTCTCAACCTTTCTGCTTCCACACGCCGGTAGGATTTGCTGAAGGAGGCAGAGGCAGGAGGATCACGAGTTCGAGGCCAGCTTGGGCCTCTTGGAGCTTCTTGCAGCCCAAAGAGTTCATTGTTCTTGGAGACAGTGTAATTCCAACATCTGTTTCCCTTTTTATGAGGCATCTTTTGTTTTTTCCATGATACTCTACTGTTTTTTCTTGCTCAATCCAAATTCCCCCACCATTTTCTAACCCTATAAATGATTCCCTCATGATGAATTAGGGCCCACAGTAATAAATTCATTTTAGTATTATAAAAATTCCCAAAGATCACATGTTTAAAACAAATTTAGAAACAAGAGTCCTGGCAGTAGGACTTCAAGACAACTATTGTGAATGAGGGTATTAAAGACAGTTCAAACTGAAACAAACCCTAACACAAAGAGAATAGGATATGCTGTGCTTTGTTCCATATTCAATGTGCTTTGATTTTTGATTGGCAATGTATTCATATTTTCCTGTAGTTAATTTTTTCATTCAGTTTGATTTTGGTCCTAGTTCTTTATTTACCTGTTAATGTTTGAACACCCAAATTAATAATTTTCTAAAACTCATTTTCAGTTGATTAAAGAGAGGAAAATTGGAAAAAATAATCCTTATTGTTTCTGAAATCCCTCATATTAACTGCTGATTTCTTAGCAAAATACCGAAAGAATCTAAAAACTCCCAAGGTGATAATATGAATTAGCCCAATATATTATCCTGACATCACCCCCACAGGCTGCTAAGGAATGTGCAATTCAGCAAGGGGAGATGTTCTTCTGTGAAAATTCTCTGGTAGAAGCAAGATCACCTTCAGGAACAACTCAGAAGACAAGTCTGGCTTCAAGGGAATTATAGGTAGGAAGGTGTGATCTCAGGCTGGAAGCCTGACGAATTATAATGGAAGCATTGAGCAGCTTACAGAATAATAAACGAAAAATCCGGAAGCCACTGTGGTTTCTCTAGAATAAGTAAAACATGCAGGGGGTATCAAAATGTTTGCCACACAAACATAGGGGTCTTAGTGTGATCCCTAGCATCCACATTGAAAGGAAGGCAGGGATGATGCATGCTTGTTATCGTGCTCTGTGGAGGCAGAGTAGGACAATCTCCACTCTCTCAGTTGTTTTTTTCTGATTTTGAAAATTCGATCTGACAAACTTTTAAAAGAATATTTGGATTTTTTCTGTAATGAAACTTAAATAATTCACTTAAAATAAATTTAGTGAGATGAATGAGCAAAGACATACATAGGGATTTTATTATAGTATCATGTGTGATAAGTATAAAGAATTAAACTATTCATTTATGTCAATTTAGAAATAAACACACAATGAAATGCCATGTAACTGGATCTAAAACTAATTATTAACTAGGTTTAATTCCAAATTATGGAGAATTCAGCCAGAGGCAAGTGTTGAATAACAGCATAAAAATATAATACTAAAATTAAAATTGGATAATACTAAGAAACAAAAGGTCTGATTATTTACTCAGTAAACTGCAAGGGAATGAAAAAGGATTAAGGAGATAAAAGCTAAAACATTAAAAAAAATGAAAAGAAATAATGTGCAATATGGCATTAATCTGGGTTATGAAACATAGAAAAAAACAAACTATTGATAAAACAGACAAGGAGATTTATATATCTGATTATATAATTGTTTATTTGTAATAGTAGTTTAAGATATGCTACATTTGTTTATTCTGTTATTTGTTTATTTGTTGACAGATACAAAGATGTATTGTATTATTTTATGTTGCATTTATGTAACTCTGTAAAACTGTGTTAAATTGCCTACCTGTAACACCTGATTGGTCTAATAAAGAGCTGAATGTCCAATAGCTAGGCCAGACAGAGATATAGGCAAGGCTGCTAGGCAGAGAGAATAAATAGGAGAAATCTAGGCTAGAAAAAAGAGAAGAGCAAGGATTATGACTAGGAGTAGAGAAGGATATTAGGGGTCAGCTATTGAGCCACACAGCCAGACACAGAGTAAGAAAGACACATAGTATAAAGAAAAGTAAGAAGCCCAGAGGCAAGTTGTAGTTAAAGAGAAAAATGGATAATTTAAGTTAACTTAGAAAAGCTGACTAGAATCAAGACAAGCTAAGGCCTGGATATTCATTAGTACCAACAAGTTTCTGTGTATTTATTTGGGAGATGGTTTGTGGGTCCCCAAAGAGAAAAAAAGAAACCCTGCAATTGTTCTATAATTAACTAGGTAGATTAGATAATAGAAATTAAAATTTAAAAATCTATGTAGAATTTATGTCATTTCTACTTCACTTTTTTTCCTCCATTTCTTTCAATGATGCCCCATTCACTCTCAGATCCATGACTTGTTCATTTAGTACTTTTACCATGCAGTTCTCTCCTTCTTTCTTTCACTCCCTACCTCCTAGTCTCTCACATCCATTTATCGTTGCTCACATGTTTATGTGTTTATGGCTGATGGCTTGGGATTAAACAACCTATTTAGGAGTTTAGTCCTGGAGAAGACTCATTCTCCCTTACTTAGAAGCCATTAATTCCCAGAAGCACTTCATCTGGGGGGAGATCTTGTGAGATTTATACCATCCACGTAGCATATCAACTGGTGTTGTCATTGCATGCGTGCTGTTTAGGCAACTATAGTGTTTGAATCAGTGTCAGTAGGTATGGATTACCCACTTTCAAGTCCAGCAAAACAGAACACGAGCTTCTGTATCACAATGAATGCAGAACTGTTTAGTTCTATAACACATGGGCAGCAAGGAAAGGAGAAGATTAGAATTCATTGCCACTCTCTTCCCTAAGCTCAGATATCTATCCATAGTATGAGGAGCTCAATTGCCTTTGCTTCACCTGTGCTATAGCTGAGGATTCCTGCCAAGAGGCCCACCCAAGGTTTGATAACCTTAAGACAGAGATTCTTAACCTTCTACTACTGTAACCCTTTGTTTAATATACCTCCTCATGTTTGGAGACCCCCAACCATAAAATTATTTTCATTGTTACTTGTTCAGTCTAATGTTCTCCCAACTGAGGTATTTTAGCTGCACATGGACTTATTTTTAACTCACTTAATCTCAGCACTCATAGGTAGGATAGAAGTTTCCAGAATTCATCACCAGGCAACATTGTTATCTTTATTTACATAGAAAATTCTAGACTAGCTTAGGCTGAATGAAAGCACCCTCAACCACCATATTATTCACTTTGTTCTGTGAACCAAATATTTCTTTCTGTAACCAAAGTACAGTACTACTTGTGTCACAAACAAATCAGAATTTACCTGAGAGATTTATGAGATACAACTCATGATGTACCAAGTCTGCCAACATCTTTCTTATAATTAGTATTGTCTCCTTTAAGAGATGTGGCTGGAAGCTGCCAAGTTCTTTCTATAATGTTCCCATATTGCCCCATCTAACTGTTCACAGACACACAGCTCATTTCCTAGGCCATGTTCTGTCTTCCAAAATGACAACCAGTTAGAGCAGCTGTAGCTTGTTTTCACTATCATTCTGAACCTTAGATTTGGGGCAGATCCTGCCCCCAAAGGGTTTTAGCATTAGGTCTAAAGAAGCCATATTATCCAGATTTTACAAGATCCACAGACAGTTTCTACACTTGCAAGTACTACTTTCCACACTCACAATTTTTCTATTTTTTCGGAGTGACTGAGGATGCAAAGTTGAAATGTATTGTTTTTAGTGTGGCAGTTTCTAGAGAGTAAATCACATTGTTCATGACAACAGTTTCTATATCTACTTGGATATGTATTACTTACATAAATGTTAAATACTGTTTACTCTAAACACTATATTCCTCAATAATTTTCTACTCAGTACCAAGCAGAAATCTGTTTTATGTTGTAAATCCACATTTTACATGAATCCTTGTCCTGCACGATAGTCTCGCCGGCAAGAACCACACAGGACATTCGGATCCTTCTGCAGTAAAGATTTAATGCGTCTTGAGAGGAGAGCATAAGCTTACCAGAGCGGAGACCCCGAGCCAAGAATCCCGTCCCCTAATAAAGGCTGGCAACCGCCGCCTCGGACGTGTCACCCCATGATTGGCTGCAGCTCATCGGGCCATATGACGCCATGGAATAGGCAGAGATCAAGGAATGGAAAATTACCCAGCGCCTGCGCAATAATCTTGTTTACATTCGGTGCCTGCCGGATGCAGGCGCCATCTTGTAATGGAGAATGCAGGGACGGCTCCCTACAAATCCTAAATACTCTTTTTTAAGCCTAAATATTCTTGTTATTTCTTTCCCCTCCTCCACTCCCACAGTCATCCTCTCACCCCTCCCCCTCTCTCCAGTTTCTCTTTTTCTCTCCACTAGATTTTTCTATCTAAATCAAAGTTTAAATCTAAACCTTAAAAGGCTTCCATCAAAATGCACCTATCACCAAAATTGTATTGTATTTCAGTTACTCTAAAATGAAAATGTATCTGTTTTATATTAATAAGACATTGTTGATTATGTATTAAATTGAGAAGTAAGCTCCCCAGTTGTTAGATAAATCTTTCTGCCAAAAGCCACCTGAGCCCCACCACCACGTGTGTGCTTTATGCCAGCTGCCCACCCAAGTTAGGGCCCAAATGAATACACAGAAACTTGTATTAGGTTCAAAGCTGCTTGGCCAATGACTAGGATTCTCATCTGTTAGCTCAGTCTTAACTATCATAAACCTATATGTTTTATAAGACTTATCTTATCGGATGCTTTATTGGCGTCCCTCCTTGTTGTTGGATCACATCGTGCCACTGGAGCAGGCAAACAGGTAAAAGAGGACCTTCCTGTTTCTCCTTCGCTTAAATATGAGTCTCCTTGCTATGTCACTTCCAGCCTGGATCACCACTTCTCGACTACATCTCCCAGAATTCTCTTTGACTCCTAGTTCCATCTAACTTTCTGTCTCATTGGCCAAGAAGTATTTTATTCAACAATCAATAAGATAAACATACACAGAAGTACTTTCTCTATCATCTCCTCTATTCTGTCTAAATAAAAAGAAGGGTAACTTATCTTTTATAATAACTGAAGAAAACTATAACCTTAACTATCTGTCTTCAACTCTATCAAAGACTACAGAAGGATAATATATAAACTCTAGAATTGACAGAGACATCTGCTACCTGGACAGTCACCCAAAGTTCCTCTGTAACATTGGGGCATCCATCTTCAGCCTATAGGCCATAGTGTATCTAGCACACTTCTCCATTTTAACATGGAACCCTTCAGTACTCTCTTGTTTTGTAAATTTAGTAGTCACTTTCTTGTGGGTCCTGTATGTCCAGCTTATAACAAACTGCAACAAAGAGTCCAGGCAAAAGCAGTATCTTACCCAAATGGCTAATCTAGCCATGATGAAAGCAAACTCCATCTGGATCTGTCTTTATCATCCTAGGAGTGCCGAGTCTAAACTCCAGAAGCCCTGGGACGGTGCGAGCCTATGGAAGCTGCTCTGATGCCTCTCATCGGCCCGACAGGGCAGGCTATGGCGGCAGGATTCCCTCTTTCTCTGGGAAACTTGGGGCATGGAGTCATCCCACTCCTCCTAGTAGTACTACTAGAAAGCATGTGAGCACTGGTTACTCTCTACAATCTTAAAAGTGAGTAATATATAGTTCATCTGAGTTCACACATGTTTGCCCAATTTGGGCAAAATGTGTTCTATCATAATGTATATAGATACCATTAGTGTACATGTCACTATTCAGAATAGGTCAAGTTTTTTTAAATATCTATTCGCTTTGATTATTCTTCTAGCTCATATTGTAGAATCAGCTCCTGCATGAGAAGGAAATAGACTTTTCAGTAGATATGATTACAAAAAACCATAGACATGTCCTGGGCACCATATTAACAGCATTTCTGGTTTCCCATGAAGACTCACAACTCTGAGCAGTACTGACAAACTTCTCTCTGATTATATAAGTAGCTGAATCTAAGCTCATATTTTCTCTGCAAAGAACTCCAGTTGTGTCTTATAAAACACCTCCATTTTCAACAAAGAATTTCACTGGTTTATGATCTTCAAGTAAATTTACTTACACAGACCTTTCAATACCTGAGAGTTCTGTCACCTGTTCCTGGATGTTACCCTTTTTGGGTGGTGATTTCATGATGAGCTGGAAGTCACTGTTTCATGTTCTTCTTGTTCAAAGACACATAAGATAATGAGTGCTTTGTTTTCAGAACCCACTAAATAACGGTGCATTTCTGAGAATGAAATCTAGAATGAGTGACTCTTAACATTTAATTATACTTAAGCATATTAGAAGCCAGGAGTGAAGTCAGTGTACTTCTGCCTACAAACATCAGTCTTACTGTCTTCTCCAACTAATTGAGGGGAACTGTTCTCAGGAGTTTGAGCTACTTAATTTTCATCTACTGCATGATTTCTGTGGAATTTCAAAAATTTATTTTTATAATTAATACACAACTTTGTTTTGAGTCATGTTAGTATAAACATGTTTCTTGGGTATTTTAGAGGCATATTCTATTCAATTTTATTTAGTTGTTGCTCAAACATATTCTCCACTATAGTTACTCTTCATAGGTTTATATTGGTGCTTCTAGAAGTTACAGTCTTTTAAATACTAATCTCAATGTCATGTACAGGATAACTCCCTTTGAGATGTTTGGCCAGAGAGATTCCAAAATAAAAAAGGAAAAAGGCTACTGCCATTGACCTTTGTTATAAACCAAAACTCAGTGGTAAGAATGTATTGTTGAAGATATTATACACTCTGCAAGCACAAAGAAATCAAGTTGGAACTGAACTAAAAAGTCAGGATTGCTGAAACTCACAGTGTGCATACTGTATTCATAGTGACTGATGGGTGCTATGCAGACTTCTTAGGAGAGAAAATATATCAGTGATCACTCTAAGCTGTAATCCATGAGAGCTGCAATACTGATCCTCCTGGTGAATTATGCCCTTTTGTGTAACAGTGCCACAGCTTTAAGGTATAATTTTGGAGTTAGATTGGATGATATGATAAATATATGGTGATGTAATCTACCTGGTCAAAAGTCTTAGGGTTGTGAAGGTTATGGTCCCAGGCAGGGAAATGCTATTGTTATTTCTGTAAATTGACACATTATCAAACTGTCTTCTAATAATTTATGCTTATACGCTCAAACTAAGGTCACTATCAGACCCAGGTAGGGAAGTTCATTTTTTTGCAGTGTTAATGCAAAAAATGTAATTTGGTTACATTTTCCCATCTGGTCAAAGTACTGAGGATAATAATTATTGGGGGTTATGCCCTTAATGGGACATTTATATGATAGCTCTTCTCCTAGACAGGACAGAGTAGACAATGTGGTAGAGTGAATTCAGGAGCCCAAAGATGGGGAGAAATCCAATTAAATACTACCATACATCTATGACATTGCTGTTGCAATCATTAATACAAAGTAGCAATAGATGTAGGCACAGGATTAGAGCATCTAACATTCCATCACAGGTAGAGGGCATGTCCTTGATGCCATATCCTTTCCTACAGAGATATTGACTGCTAAAATTTGCTAGATGAGTTAGCATTTTATTTAATGGGATAGCAATATGGAATAGTACCATGAATTAGAGAGCTAAAAATTAGTTCAAGGGCAGTCTAGGTTACATTTTAATCTCAAGCTAGCTAAATTATACGAAAATAACAAATGAATTAAAGGATCAGGTTAGTACTTGGTTGAAGCCAGACTGATGTCTTTAGCATTGATATTCTTGAGCAGAGTAGAACCATAAGAGGCAAGAAGTGAAGCAAAAGTAGACATCATGGGTAGCTTGGAAGAATGTCAATTTGCACAAACTGAAAAAAAAGTCACATTTGGGGAGTGATACACTTTTTATTAAAGTGAAATTCTCATGAAAAGGAGACCCTTCAGGAAATGCAGAGATGAGTTCTTTTCTTTTGGGGGTGGAAGAAATTATCTGCCTAGAAGTGAGATGTTAATGTCCAAATTGTTCTTTTTGTTTATTTTCTGGAATCTTCACTTTTGAAGATTTTCTCAGACATACAGAATATATTTTTGTCATGCAGACATACTGTTAAGCACAACAAATTATTTAGCAAAGACTCATAACTTACTAAACCCCACCTAACATTCAATATCATGTGAAAATAAGGAGAGTTCTGTAAACATTTCTGGTCTTGAAGCAGAGTAACTCTAAGAAGGAAAATCAGTCTTCAGACCTGGGGATTTGGGTCAGTTGGTTGAATCATCTTTCATGAATTTGATCCTTACTACCACAAAAACTAGTAACTGGAACAATGTATTCTCTAGAGGTAGAGACAGAAAGAGCTGAAGTTCAAAGTCATTTTTGTTGGCTTTATAGTACATAAATTGGGGAGCAGTCTGAGCTCCATGAGGCGTGGTCAAAAAAGACAAAGTAGAGGGGGAAAAGAAGTAGAAAGTGGAAGAGAAGAACAGGAAGAGGAAGAGGAGAGGGAACCTTAAGACAGGAGCAGGAGATGAAAATTAAACTTTGAGAAGACCAATTCTTAGGAGCTGGTGTTTAATATAAAAATTCCCTTAACGTATTTTTCTTTGAAGACATGTCTCTATAGATAAAAGTGACTCAAAGAGGACAATTTATTTTTTCTCTACTGTATATTTCACTGTTTTCTTAAATGAACATAATGGTATTTCATAGATGCCTTCCCAACAAAAAAGTAAATTATTCCAGTTTGGGGGCCAACCATATATTATTGTTACCTTTCTGGCATTGTCTCAACCACCTGTGCACCTTTCCAAGTTTTCATTTCTAGTAACCCTGGCAGTCTTTTTATATGATTAATAAAGTCAGGCAAAGCAAACTCAGTGCTTTAGGGATATAAGAATAGGAGAAAATTAGAGAGGAAAATACATATGGAAAAAATAATACCAGACTGTTATTCTAGTAAATGGTCACATTTGTTTTCAATAGAGTTCTGAATTTAGTGTGCAAGATTGAAATTTGACTTTTCTTCGAAGTCAGTCTCAACACAGCAAAGAATGGAAGAAGTTATTGAAGGATACAATGAATATCCGGAACAAAGCAGCACTCAGATATGAGCAATTTCTAAGACATTACTTAGGTTAATTTGGTTACATTTTTCTCAAGGGTAAAATAAACATAGTAATAATTGCCATGGCCTGGCATAGAATATCTTTAATAAAAAAAAAACACTACTTTTTAAAAACTTCTACCATTACAGGTAATGCCACTGTTATTTTAGTCAAATCTGGTTTCCATTGGAGCCCCAGGCTGTGTGATCAATAACCCCTGAAAACAAAGGTAGGGCCCAGTGTCTGTGACCCTAAAAGAATAAAAATTGTGATGAGAGATTCCAGAGAAACTGCTCTCATGTGACACTTGCTACTTGTTCCTCTTTTTAAGCATTTATTCCTGCTCATGATTGGAGCAATACTCAGCAATCACAAATGAAACGATCCCTTGACATAGCATAAAACCAAGAGGGAAAAGCACTTTCAGTTTTTGTTTTTAAAAATCTCTTTAAAGACGCTTTTATGGCTGCATTTCAAATATGAAGCAACTCAGCTTACAAAACACTGCACATATTTCATGATTCCTCTCTGCGGACCAGGATGCAGAGTCAAGTTTAGCTGCACATATTGGCATCAGAACTTTGGCACATGGCACTTGAATTTCCAGACCTTTAGCTAACCGGTATTTTCATCTAGTTTCTGATGGTAGTTTGGGAAAAGACAATGTCAAGAAATAACCAGCCAGAAGAACTGGGATGTCTGATTGTAGGCATTCTCCTTTCTGTTTTCCCCAGATCCAATCCTCCAGATTCATCTCCATCTCCACAGCAGAACACCCTCCCATGCCAGCCACAGCTGCTGTCTCACCACTGTCTCCTGTGGATCACACATATCTTCCCTTTCTAACCTCATTCAGCCCATTTGTTGTTTTTTTCCCAAACCGGAACTCCAGTGGGTTCTCCCTGCTCACCCACAGGCTACACCTGCAGAAAAACCAGGCAGGCTGCCTTCAGACTTTCTTTTTCTCTTCCCCCATCCACCCCCCAGTTATTCCCAGCCCTGCAGCAGAGCACTCCTAGCAATCATCCGGCTTCCCCTTCTGTTGCCCATGATTCACACAGATCTTCCTCCTAACCTTCCTCCCCTGACTTGTTGCCTTGTCTCAGACCCCCACCCCACCCCAGCAGGCATCCCCTCCTTATACAAGGGCCTCTCCTCCAAGGTGAACACGTTGCCTGAAGGGGGAGCTACACCTGTCCTACTGCTCTGAGAGTCCCCTCCCCAGTCTTATCCCCAGTTTGGTAACCAGAAATCTATTGCAGTCTCCCTTTCCTATCTGACACTATCCCCAACCTTGCAAAAAAAGATCTTCTCCCCAACCTTTATTCCCCAAATCATACCATTATCATACCATTCCAGCCTCCAACACCAACAGACATTCACTGTGAACACACCAGCATAGCAGAACAAGGGAAACAGCTGCCAACTCTAGTAGGCATCTTCCAGACAATCCACAAGGCCACATCTGCCAACAAAACAAGTAGATTTCTCACAGACATTCTCTTCTTTCTGTGTTCTCCCAATTCTGATCCTCCAGTCTCTATCCCAGCTCTCCAGCAGAACACTCTTGACAACCACCCATTCTCCACTCCTGTCTCCTGAGGATCCCATAGATCTTCCCCCTTCTAACCTGCATCCCTCTGCGTGTTTCTTTGTCCCAGACCCCAATCCCAGCAGCCCCCCCACACCGGCAAAACCAAGGGTTTCTCCTTCCAGGGAAACACATAGGCTGAAAGTTGACACACACTCATCCTGCTGCTCCTGAGAATCAACCCCAACCCAGTTCCATCCATAGCAGGAAATCTGCTGTGATCTTCACTTCCTCTCTGATTTCCATCCCTAAAGGATCACAAAGACCTTCTTCTCCAACATCCCTCCATCTCCCATCACAGCATCCCAGTATTCAACACTATCAGACATTTCCTGTGAGCACACCAATTGTGCAGCCCAGGAAAACAACAACACACGGCATCACACTCTGAAAATCCAGGAAAGAAACAGAAACTAAGGAACAAAGCTCCCACCCAACAAAGACAACTATAATCTTTCCAACTCAGATGCTTAGATGCCAGAGTGTAAACAAAATCAATAACAACCAGTGCTGTGTGTTTGTACTGGAGCCCAGCTACCATACCTCAGAAGGTCCTACCTATTCCAATGTAGCTGAAACACAAGAAAAAGACCTTAAAACCAACTATATGAAGATGATAGGGGATTTTAAAGAGGAAATGAACAAATCAATAAATAATTCCTTTAAAAAAAGTCCAAGAAAACACAAACCAAAAAATTGAAGGAATGGAATAAAACTCTCCCAGATCTGAAAATAGAAATAGAATTGTTGTGCCCAATGTCTGCACCCTCAAACCGCCAAGAGATAAGACCCCATGCAAAAGCAAGGAGTATTTTTCTTTATTAGAATATATTTTATTAGTTAAATTAGGAACAAGCCTGTTTCACATGTCAATCCCTTCTCCTTCTCCCTCTCCCTCCCCTTACCTCACCTCTCCTACCCCACCCTGACCTACCCCCCCATCCATCCTGCACTCCCCAGGCAGGGTAGGGTCCTCAACAGGGGCTCCTCAAAGTCCACTACCTCATCCTGGGCTGGGCCTAGGCCCTTCCCCATGTGTCCAGGGCCAGAGTGTATCCCTTCACGTGGGATGGACTCTCAAAGTCCCTTCTTACACCAGGGAAAAATGCTAATCCACTACCAGGGGCCTCCTAGAGCGTAGAGGCCTCCTCATTGACATCCATGGTCAGGGGTCTAGATCAGTCCTCTACTGGCCTCCCAGACAGCATCTGGGTTCGATGCATCCCCCCTTGTTCAGGCCAACTGTTTCTGTGGGTTTCTCCAACCTGGTACTGACCCCTTCGATCTTCCTTCCTCCCTCTCAGCAACTAAGTTCCAGAGTTCAGTGTGTATCTGTGGATGTCTGCCTCTGCTTCCATCAGCCACTGGATGAGGGCTCTAGGATAGCATAAAAAGTAGTCATCAATCTCATTTTAGGGGAAGAGCGTTTAGGTTATCCTCTCCACCATTGCCTGGATTGTCAGTTCATGTCATGCAAGGAGTCTTTTTAATTATGAGTTAACTCTGGTCCTCCGACAATCTGACACAGCGGTGGAGTAGGAGGGACCCAGAGGTGCAGTGTAGCAGGGCATATAATGGGGGTAGAGCAAGGGGGTGTCTGCGGGTCTGCTAGTTGCATAGTAACGGTCTCACAATTGGTACACCTCTGGGCTGGGAACCTACCCTGAGTTGACTTGTCAGCTGCAGCTGCCTCATACCAAGTTGATGCAGAAGCAAGCCTCTTCCCCTTTGTATCAAGGTTGAACAAGGTAACCCACCATAGGGAATGGGTTCCAAAAAGCCAGTTCATGCACCCAAGATAAGTCCTGGTCCCACTGCCACCCCCTCAACAGATCAAACCTCATAACTGTAACACACATTTAGAGGGCCTAGTTTGGTACCATGCAGTTTCCACAGCTGTGATTCCAAAGTCCTTGAGCTCCTACTAACTCAGATCAGCTGTCTTTGTGGTTTTCCCCATCATGATCTTGATCCACCTTGCTTATTTAATCCCTCTTCTCTATTCAACTAAACTCTAGGTGCTCAGCCCAGTGCTTGCCTGTGGGTCACTGCATCTGCTTCCATCATTTACTAGATGTAGGGTCTATTATAGCAATTATGGTAGTCACTAATCTGATTATAAGGGAAGGACAGTTCAGGCATCCTCTCCACTATTGCTAGGAGTCTTATCTGGAGTCATTCTTGTGGATTCCTGAGAATTTCTCTACCACAAGGTTGCTTCCTAATCCCATAAAGGCTCCCTTTACCGAGATATATGCCCCTCTTCCAATTGGTCACCTTTACACTCATATTCCCATTCCCGGCACTCTCCTCAACCCCCTCCCTGATTATCCAGGAAATCTTAGCTATTTTCTCTTCCTGGGGCTCTCTGCATGTGTCTTTCTCAGGGTCCTCCTTTTTACCTAGATTCTCTGTAGTTGTGGATTGTAAGGTGGTAATTCTTTTCTTTACATTTAATGTCCAATTATGAGTGCGTACTTACCATGTTCGGCTTTTGGGGTCTGGATTACTTCACTCAGGATGGTTCATGACAAAATACCTGGAGAGATTAGGGATGAAAATGATGTACCCAAACATAATAATGCCAATTTTCAGCAAGCCTATAGCCAAGATCAAATTAAATGGAGAAAAATTCAAAGCAATTTCACTAAAATCAGAAACAACAAAAACTTGTCTACTCTTTCCATATCTATTCAATATACTAAAAAGTTTTAGCTAGAGAAATAAGACAACTGAAGAATATCATGTGGATACAAATTGGAAAGGTGTAATTCAATGTATTGTTGTTTGCAGAAGATATAATAACATGCATAAGTGATCTTAAGAATTCTACCAGCTGATAAATTCTCTCAGCAAAGTAACTGGATGCAAGATTAACTGAAAGAAAAATCAGTATCCATTTATATACAAATTGACTAAAGGAGAATTTAGGGAAACAACACCCTTAGACATAGACTGAAATGATGGGAGGTGGTGGCACACACCTTTAATCCTAGCAATTGGGAGGCATAGGCAGGAAGATCTTTGTGAATTCAAGGCCAGCCTGTTCTTCAAAGTGAGTTCCAGGACAGCTAGAACAGAGAAACCTTATCTCGAAAAAACAAAGAAAGAAAGAAAGGGAAGAAAGAAAGAAAATAAAGAAGAAGTAACCTCAAATAATATAAAATTACTTTGGGTAACTCTATGCAAGCAATAAAAGACTTATAGACTTGTATAATAAAAATTTCAGATCTTTGAAGAAAGAAAATGGTCAAAATATCAGAAAATAGAAAGATCCTCCATGCTTATGGTTGGTAAGATTAACATTGTAAAAACAGTCATTCTACCAAAAGCAACTTGCAGAGTCAATGAAATTCCCATCAAGATTCTAACACAGTTCTTTATAGACTTTGAGGGGACAATTCTTGTCTACATAAGAAAAAAAATCCTGATAGCTAAAACAATCCTGAACAATAAAATATCTGATGGCTTTATCACCATTTTTGATTTCAAGTGGTATTACAGCAAGAAATTGGCATAAAAGTACACATTGATCAATGGAATTATGTAGAAGGCACAGACATAAATCCACATACATGTATACACCAGATATTTGATAAAGAAGCCAGAAATACACATTGGACAAAGGCAGCATCTACAACAAAGTGTGCTGGTCAAACAATATCTGAACGCAATGAGATCCTTATCTATCTCCCGAAAAAAAGCTCAAGTCCAAGTGAATAAATATCTCAACATAAAGCCAGACACAGTGCACAGGAGATGCTGGTTCACCAATCCTGTAGATACTCTAATCAACAATTAATAAATGGTACTTCATAAAAATTGAATGTTTCTGTTAGGCAAAAGACACTATCATTCTGACAAAATGACAGCCTACACAATGGAAAAAGACTTTCATCAACTCCAAATGTGTCAGAATGTTAGTTTCCAAAATGTATAAAAATCTCAAAACCTATGTGTCAGCAAACCAAATAATCCAATTTAAAATGGGGCACAGACCTACAAAAGAGCATTTTAAATAGAGGAAACTCACATTTCAACATACTTATCAATTAGGGAACTGCAAATCAAAACTACTTTGATATTCCATCTTACAACTACCACCCAACATTTCTGCTTATTTGCATCTTCAAGAATGACTTGCATCAGTAAATATAATCCAGTCTACCTGCATAAAATTTAGTTTTTTCTTTTTAGCTTTTTAAAATTGTAAACATTTTAAAAATATTTGAGATTATAATGTAAATACATTTCTCTCTTTCTTTTCCTCCCTCCAAACTCTCCCATGTTCTCTTCTCTACTCTCCTTAACATTTAAAGCTTTTTTTTCAATAATTGTATTGATCACACTGTGACTCATTTTCTTATAAATTGTGTTTCACTGTCATTGTACCCCTCCATTTACTCATTCAAACAGGTGAGCATGCTAATAGTATTTACCTATTAATGCTATTGTGGAAAATGATTTGCTGAACATTAGCATATAGTACAATGTTTGCATTTGATAAATGTAAGCTATTCACATCACTATATATAGCCTTATGGTCATCCTAAGTATTGTCCACACAATTTTCTGCTTTATTAAAATAAATTTTAATATCTATAATACATGGGAGGTTAATGTTCTGGCAGAGTTAACCTTTATTATCTTCAGAATACTGCCTCTAAAAATAAAGCCGAGTGATATGAAAGCTGTTGCTGTGCTGATCTGTCCTGTGTTACCAACAACATGATTTTATAAATGGATCTTATTTCTTATGCCTTCTGCATTCCTGAGTGCTAGTTAAAAACAAAACAAACAACAAAAAAAAAACATGTCATGCCAAAGATGAATGCTGTCAGATACAGAAGGGAATAAAAAAAATGCCACAAGTCTGAGGAGTCTATGTTGGACAATTTCCATAATAATCATCAAATATTTCCCCACTTAAAATAGCAGGCATACATCCTGCCAACCTTTTCTATAGTAGTTAGTGCCAAATATATGTATTGGTTTTGTAATGTAAAATGTGGAAACTTGGAAACCAAGTACCCTGAGCCAACTCTGGGAAGATTACATGTGATGTTCATGGAGACTGGTTAACACTAATATGACAAAGTAATATACTTCTTCCTTCAGGATTAACTTTGACCAGGTATGGCCTACTGTGGAAGAAGCAGAGAAGTTACATATTGAGAATCACCCACAAGTTCATGCCTTCAGGACTAATGCTTAAAGAAAATTATCTATATTGATAATTTAAATAATGTTGCCTTGTTTGGACATTAAAGTATTTTATGAACAGGTAAATAAGAAAAATACAATGGATAAAAATAAGAGTTACACAAATATATATATATATATATATATATATATATGTATATATACATATATATATATATTTACCATGTTTTACATAAAAGCATAAACATAGACTTTGAACTTCAGTAGTTGTTATCTTAATCAAGACTGAGGTTGCTATAAAACAGCCTTTGAACAGTGTAAATATGTATTGCTCTCATTGGTAATAAAAAGCTGATTGTCCAATAGCTAGGCAGGATATTTGGGACAGACAGGATGCTGGGAAGAACAAGGGAAGAGTCAGCAGACTCATCACCCAGACATGGAGAGGAAATGGGAGGTGCAAGATGACAGAGATGTAGATTAATAATCATGGGTTCATTCAAGTTGTAAGAGGTAGCTTGTGATAAGCCTGAGATATAGGCTGAGCATTTATAATTAATAGTAAGTCTCTACATTTCTTTGAAAGCTGCTGCCAGGATAGGAAAATTCTACAAATATGAGGTAAAATGTCATTGAGATTTTATCCAGTATCTTGCTCTTCAATTAAATTTTGCTCTTACCCAATGACTGCTCTTAAGTTGTTCATTAACTTTGTGAAAAAGTATCATCATAACCCAAGTGATTATCCTGGAGGAACGGAACTGGCCTGGCATATGATCTTCTATGTACAGGATTACTGTTACAATCTGAGTAACTGATTTATTAGAAGTACATTTATTGGTACATCTCCTTTCTTTTGAGTCAGTGTAACATTGCAATTTAATTTGCATTATATTCCCTTACATATTTAGAATAAAGGTGTTGACTTTCCTGGGGAAAAGAATCTTACTTTTGCCCATAAAGCAAGTTCCCACCAGTGATGTCACAGGCCTTTAACTCCAGCACTCAGGTGGCAGATGCCTGAGTTAAAGACCAGCTTTTATAAGACAGCCAGAGCTACACAGAGAAAACCTATCTCAACCCCTCATGCCAAACAAAACAAAATAAAAAAAAATAATCAAATAAGCACAAAATGAAACACAACAAAAAACCCTTTATAAGCAAACTCATATTCTTTATTACATATATTTTAATGGTATAATTTAGCTGTTGTAACTTAAGAACATCCATGCAATTAATGTTTGCTCCTTCTAGAGATACCTTTACAGAAATTAATGCCTGACAGTTGATTGAAGGAAGACCCATCAGATGAATTACAGTGATGAAGAACTATGAAGACTTTAAATTGTCCATTCCATTGGCATCTACAATTAAGGTGACAGAAATCTTGTTCATAATTTTATCTATATCTAGTTATACAAATTGTACTCCACAGGCTTCATCCTATTTGCCATGGATTTTGCTAGAGCAAGTGAAATAAAAAAAATTCCCTTCTGTTCAAATAGTTAAAACAAACAAACAATGGCATTCCATGATCCAAGAAAATTATAAGACACCCAGGATTCATTTTCTGTAGATAAAAATTTTGTACAAGACATTAACACTCATAGCCTTATGAATTGTCTGTCACTTGTCCTGTGTCCCAAACACAAAACTGAGCAGAGCAGTTGTCACAGAGAATATATTATTCGCACATCTTAAATATTTACCATCTGAAACTACATTAAAAAAAAAGTTACGTATAGGCCACTAAAACTGTGTTAAAATTAGACCAGGTCTTTGAATTGTGACATGCTAGACATACAAATTCTTTGAGTTGCTTATCTTAATAGAGGCAAAATTTTGGGGAGACTCCGTAAAACATTTATAGTAAAATGATAATAGAAAATTATAAAACAAATGATGACATTTCATTTGATTTATATGTCCATTTGAGACAGTTAATCTAATCAATGATAATTTTGTCAAGAATTTCCACAAAATAATATTTAATTAAATTTCCTGTTTGTATGGACAGCACAAAAATGTGAAAGAGAAAAATCTTTTATTTTACCAGATTTAAATCAGTAATTCATCTCAGCAAAATTATTGCTATCCTGATCTTTACAAAGAATCTGAAATTTATGGAGTGAAATGTATATAAAGGTTAGCTTCACCTTTTCACTTCAGACATGATGACAGATATATGTGTTCCTGTAGTCAGTGTGGGGGGCATTTTTAATATATGCCATAAATGTCCATGAAGAAGAGTACCAAAGGGCCTTACTTGTCCCTGATGCCTCTATAATTTCTCAGATTAGTAAAACTGTCAGTTTTCAAGTGACCAGTTTAGAAATAAATCACTGGAAGAAGGGAATTTTGCATACGGCTGAGGGCATGTATGTGTGTCTTTAAGAGGGTAAAGAACTCTGTGTGCAGACAATTGAAGGAAGTTCCTGAAAGCCTGGATGTAGATGCCCAGGGGCCTGCTAGCATGAGCAGACAGACATCCTGGCCTTCCTGGCACAGTCATGGCCTTTCCTATGACATCCCAATTTACAGAATGATGGTACATTTGTCAAAGTGCCAATTTTCCAGCCCAAGACTGTTTGTCTGTTCTGGACAAAGGGAAGCACCTGGGGCATGCCAGTTTTAATAGCTTGGCTGGCTCCTGAGGTGGCTTGTGACCAAAGATGATGTGGATGACACTGCCTTTTACTTAAGGCCTTGTGATAGAAGTGGTGGTGATGGTCACAAAGTGAGAAAAAGATAGGGTGTGAAAACAAAAGGAAAAAAGAGAGAGAAAAGATTTCCTGAGTAACCATAAAAGAGGTCAAAATTTGAGGGCTAAGAACTCATCAGTGGGTCAGAAGTGACCCCTAGTGGGTTCTGCAGCTTTTTCCTGCTTAGCTAAATTGGTCTCTCGAGGGGTGTGTGTGTGTAGGGGTGTGTGTCACTGCTGAGGACAAAAAAAGAAAAAAAAATACAAATGAAGAAATCTAAATACAAAAATCAAAGACATTAAAAGACAAAGGAAATACAGAGAGATAGAAAGTAAGCAAAGGGCTTAAAAGGGAAATGGTAAGAGAGTGTGAGTCTTCTGGGAATTTGTTTGCTTCAAAGAAGCTGGCATTGACAAAGTAACTGATAACAATAAGATTTTAACTTTTAGCTCTTTCCCCAAGGGCCTGCTTTTGGGCTTACTGAAATCCATAGACCTCTGCAAAGCCTTTAGGATTTCGTGTGGTCAAGAGGTGTCAATTTTTCTAACCCAATTTTAATTTGTCTCCTTGCTTTTCAGCAACACAACACTGACTGCTTTTGTGTTCCTTTTCTGATCCTTCTTGTTGCTCTTGGATCTTTCTGGTCTCTGCTACCTCAGTTTTCAGTAACACCATAACTTCTTTTGTTTTTATTTAGTCTTAATTTCAGTAACACCAAATCAGAGAGTCTTTCTCCATCCTGCCAAATGTCCCTTACACATTATAAACCCTGAACCCATTTGCCTTATGTACTCTATATGTCTAATAGTCTCATGTAAATTGAAATATTTATGCTTAAATTATAGACAGTCTTCTGTTAACAGGTGCAGTGCTACACATGGTTGGTGGGATAGTTCTCAAATTGATGTTTCCAGTATAGACCACATTATAGAACAGGTATTAACAGATCTGGTTATGAGTGGTATTATCTTACCACCAAGTTTTTCTGTCTTAGACTAAATCAGGGAGGTGAACTCTGTGTGCTATATGAGTTGAAGGGTATTAAGCATCAGGCTTGCCATTCACACTGAAACTGCCCAGCTACAACTAGAAAAGTTATTTTTTATAAACTATAGAGAAATTAAAATTACATAATATTATTGTAATAGTTTTCTGTGCCTGTCATGAGACAGCATCTTATGGTGTGTGGCGCTTATAACAACAAACCTTTGCTGTCTCATAATATTCCAGTCCAGAAATATGAAATGAGCAGATTGGTGACATTAATCTCTTCTGAGATCTATCAGAAAGGATCTGATCCATACTCTCCCATAGGTTCCATTTGTCTACTGGTGATTGAGGGCACTCCTTGAAATGCATTTACTGAAACATCATCCAGTCTCTGCCTCAGGTCACATGTACGTACACCTATCTCCATACATCAAGTTAAAACCTAGGCTAGCCAGCTCATCTTAACATGAAAATTATTATATTTGGAATCCGTAATCCCAAAACAGGTTACATTCTGAGATACTGGGCAGTTGTGGTTTCAGAATGAGTTCTAGGAAGACATACGTAGCACTACTGGTATGTAACAGTATAGACTGGATTCAGACACTCCACTGGATATATTATGGAAGAAAGACATCTAATGCAAAGTAGCATTTATTAGGAAAGTTTCTGTTCTGAGCATCTCCAACTCCTTAAAAAGACCAATGAGTTAAATTCCAACAACTCTCTTCTACACTACCATAGTATCACATGACTTTACTGAAGACCTAGTTCTCTACCAGACCCTGTGTTTAGGAAGGAGAATTGAATAATCAAATAATCAATAATCAACAACCAATAATCAAAAAATAATTCCTAATAAAATAGAATGCAGATATTGCTGCACTCTTGGCATCCAGCTAAGTGTAGAAATTCTACTGACATTTTTGAGATTCTAATAATACTATGGTGTTTTCAATAGGATACTAGCTGTTGGATGGGATTCAGAAGGTAACTTGGGCACTAATGCAAGGTGAAATCCAGAGTAATAAATCAACCTATGACTTTAGGAAATTGTTTGGAGGCACTGAGAAATATGTTTGTGGTTATCTCCAAAAGAACCAAGTATGAAGTTGCCAGTGCTCTTCATGGTTTATCTCACAACAGAGTAACTTGAAAGAACCTTGTTTTGAACACTATGTTGAGTACATTTGTATGCCATGTCTGAGGCTCCCAGTGCACACACTTCCAAGGCTGATGCCCTTTGGGTTGTATGATTTGCCTTTTCCTCTTACTTCTGTTTACTGAAAGCCTTTGCATCTCTTAATGTACATTTATATCTAAAAATCTACTCCTTCCCTTCATTTCAAGCAGCAGAATGTAATCCACCAGAGACACTGTTTGCTAAAATGTAACCTGCATCATACACTTGTTTTATCTGGCCTCCTGCATGGTGAAAGCCCATGAGGCACAGAGCTATTTGTCTTTGTAGTGTCTTTGGAGATTTAAATAAGCTCTCCCAGGGTCACAAAGCAACAAAGAATATGCCTCTGGGTTATTTGTAGATATGGTTCAAACTGCTAAGATGCAAGCAAGTTTGCTGTCCTTACAGAAGATAACCTGCATAGGCCTGTATGGCATTTTATAACTAGAGAGAGGGCCAGAGTTTGGTATGTATGAAAAATTGTTCACCCTAAGCTCCTCAAATCCACAGAGGTAAACACATGAATGAAGCAAAGCACTGGCCTGAGGCAAGAAATCTTAATGCTGCTACTCACTGCTTTGGCACATGAGACCATTCATTTAATACGTCCACATGCTAATGCTCTATCCATGAATTGGAGGCTCTGAAGCAGACTGGGTTTTCCAAATTTCTCTGTACTGGCAAAATCATATAGTTTTCTAATGTCTGTCCAACGAGTATCAAAACTGGAAATGTACATTTTTTACTGAGTTATAAATATTCATTGTTTGTTAAGCCTTACATCATATATTACAGTTTTATTTTAATAAAGACAAATAGGTAGGAGTCCAGATATTATTAAGAAAAAAATTATGAAGAAGGGGGTTATTACATTATGGAATTCAAACATCCTGGCCAAATAACTCCTTGTGCCAGTTTATATCACTGAGCATCCTTCTTGAAACAGTACAATTTCACGTGTTACCTTGACATCATGAAGCTAGATGAAGATTTCTAAAAGTGGAAGATCTCTATGGCATTTCTCCCCTGGAGCTCAATGTTCTGGTTATTTGCCTGCTTTTGGTTAGGTTTATTATCAGTCATGCCACCATGGATAGTTTCTAATCCCATTATCCTAGAATATGATACTATTTGAGGATCTGATGCAGATCGCCCATTATTCAGAACTAGCATTATATTTCAAGAATAGAAGTCCCACTTTGAGTTACAGTAAAAATTTCCAATCACACATTGTCCAAGTTAATGTCTAAGTTCAGAATCAAACATTTAACATGTAATTCCTGGCAGTCTTCAAATGAAACTATCCGAATTTACATGCTATATTATTACTCAAGATAAAAAGTGATAGTAAGACTCCTGGCTGCACTAGTACAAGAAACAGAAGAGCCTTGTTGTTTGTTCTTGTGGAGTTCATAATCTACAGATATGTGTAGGTGATTCATGTGGGAAACCAACAAAAAATGAAAGTAAGGATAAGGAAATTCATAGGAGAAACTTTCTGATGTCAAATACCATGGTGGGGAAGAGATGATACAAAGGATGGATGGAAAGGAGAATGGAAGCATGCAATAAGGTGGATACAAATTAGAAACAGAAGTTGTAGTGGACAAGGGCTAGAAGAAAAAGACCATTGCTTTTAATGTGTTCAGAAATTATCAGCTCTACTCAAAGTTTCATGACTGGTGTTTTCAACATTACACTTGTTTCTCCTTATCTGAGCCAATCATTACCATGATATCCATAAATATCTAAACCTTAAGATGCTCAATTATTTTGCTTAAGATGGCTATGTGTTTGCAAATATCCATAAAACAATCTCCCATAGTTTCAAATCATTTCTAGATTACTTATAACACATGAAAATAGATGAATGCTACATGTATTTTAAAAAAATGTCAAGGAAAAATATCTGGGAACGTTCAGTCTAGAAAGAGTGTCTTTCTTCTACTTGACCCATAATTGTTTGTATCTGAGCATGCTGAAACCAGGGATACAGTGAACCAACAGTGCTCCTTTAAACATTTAAATATTTTCTTACTCTCCTGTGCTTGCTTGTAGCTGCCTCTGAGAAGCAGCACAGTGCACATGATGTCAATTCACTGGCTCTTCGGGGCTCATATTGCCAAGAGAGTGGTTCAATTAAGAAAATAAACTCAGGTGTTTCATGAAATAAACACCCTTTTACTGTAATTTGCTCAATGCACATTTATCATGGAGCAAAATCCCCTGGAAGTTTTATCCACCATAGAGATTCAACCACAACCTCTGAGTGTTTATGTTATAAATCTAGTGAAGGCAAGCAACAAATTGCCTCATTTTCTCCTCCACTGGATATGTTTGGAATTAACTAGAATTCCAGAAATGAAGAGGCAGCATAGTCTAGGCAAGGGGAGTGAAGACTTTGGATAAAAGTAAAAGAATCTGTGTCCTTCCTTATCCTATCTCTGCCAGCAGTGTGCATATATGCACATATGTGAGTGTGAATGTGTATGTATGTCTCTCAGTTTGACTTTGTGTGTATGGTTGTGTTTGAAACACAAGTTAGAACCCTTAGTTTTTCTTACATATAATGAAAGAAGAACAGCATCCTTATCAGAGTTAATTTAGAGATTGATGACTGAGTTATATGCCATCCTATAACCTTCATCCAGCAGCCTTTGGAAGTAGAAGCAGACACCCATAGCTAATCACTGAACTGAACTGGAATCCAGTTGCAGAGAAAGAGGAGCGATGAGCAAATGAATCCAGACCAGGCTGGTGAAACCCAGAGAAACAACTGACTTGAACAGGGGGAGCTCTTTGTCCCCAGACTGATAACTGGGAAACCAGCATGGGACTGATCCATACCACAAGAACCTGGGTGTCAGTGAGGAGGCCCTGGAATTCTAGAGGACCTCCTGTAGTAGTTCACTACTTATCCCTAGCATAAATGTGGACTTTGGGAGCCCATTCCACATAGAGGGACACTCCCTGAGCTAAGACACATGGGGTTGGCCCTAGGCCCTATCCCAAAGGATATGACAGACTCTGAAGACCCCCTATGGAAGGCCTCACCATCCCTGGGGAACAGAAAGGGTATGTGATAGGTAGGGAATTAGGGGGGGTGGGAGGGGAGGAGGGGAAGGAAAGGGAACTGGGATTGACATGTAAAACAATCTTGTTTCTAATTCACTTAAAAAATAGAAAGAAATGATTTTCTTTGGCAGTGTCTTGTTTGTGTTGTTACTTTGCGGGGGGGGGGGGGGCAGGTGTAGCAGTTGTCAAAGAAGCCTTCTAAGACCCTCTTTCTCAAAGGTTCATCATTATCACTACAAAGGAGTGATACAAAGTATATAGATAATACAAATTGGACATGGACTTGTATTTTAAATGTTTTTTTTTTTTTTTAAATTTGGAGAGGTAACAAGGTTGGAAACAGATATGGAAAGACTAGAGATAAGTATGCTCAGGGTGCATGATGTTAAATTCCCAAAGAATCAGTTAAAAGAAGGAGAAGCCAGCGGTGGTTGTGCACACTGGTAGGATTTGCTGAAGGAAGCAGAGGCAGGCAGAATTTCACAGAGAAACCCTGTCTCAGGAAGAAAAAAAAGGAAGTAAATAAATAGAACAATAAATTAGCCACATAAAGATGGAAAATACACAGAGTGTGTGAATAATATATGCTATATTGTTGTGTTTTGTTTGATTGCTGAGGAAAGCACTAAAGCTTCTAAAATACATTTGGTTATAGGTGCTGCTAGATTAACCCAACTTAAACATTTTAAAAATATTTTGAATTCTAAATTTAAATATAAGGACAGGTTACTTGGGAAAAGAGTTTTTGCTTAAAACAATTTAAAAAGGAGTTTTTGCTTTTGTTTCCACAGAAAATGGAAAGCTATGGATTACTTCAAGACCAATATTATTTGATGAAGAAAGACCCCCTGAAACAGTGTCCCAGGTGATCCAATATGTAAAACAGCTGAGACAAGGACCTGGCCAGGTTTCTGTGTTTTATCATGATAACCATGTTAAGGACATCACCCACAACCAGCAGGAAGCAATTTGGAATGAACAATGCCCAAATTCCCTAATATTGTTTATAAATGTTTGTTTTCATTTAAATGCGGTTGGCATCCTTGATAAATTTTTATAAATATATAGATAAATGATTATGGTTGATAATCAAGACTGAGCTAGCAGATAAGAAATCCTAGTCATTGGCCAGCAACACTGTACCTAATAGAAATCTCTCTGTGTTATTTTGGTGCCCACGTGGCAGCAGGGCTAAGACAGCTTGGTGGAAAGATTTATAGTGGGGAGCTAGGAGGAGCAGAAAGATGTAAAAATGTGCTTTGGATATATTGTATGAGAGAAGAATCTATTTCCAATCATAATAAAACAACTAACTCACCAAATGCAAATTAGAATTCCTCAATATTTAATTCTGTCCAATGCCTGTCATGGCAATGAAATCTACTGTTATGATTGGTTGATGTATAAATATACTGTGTATGTGCTGTGTGTATGTATGTATGCATATAAGCTTATTCATAGGCATGTTACCATTAGATGTATTTAAACATTTTCTTACATATTTGTTGACAAGTTAAAGGGCTGAAAAAAGTGATGCCCCAATGCAAAATTGATGATCATAAATATAATTTCTCCTATAAAAGTACAAAAACAAAGAATCCAAAATCAACTTTAAAAGCCTGGGGAATTCATTAAATATTTTTCTGAAGATGTCTTTTGTTCTTTTTAGAGGCTTTAATAAATAAACCAAAATACCAGCTGATGTAGAAGATACACAGGGTAAAGTTTGAAGCAATTCAGTAAAAGAAATATTTGGAAAGGAGAAAACTATTGTGCTGGAACAACCTGCTTTTAAGCATGGCATTTTTCCTTTAGTGAGGTAAGTCCTGCCCACTGGCTACTTTAATTATTAATAGTGTTTGCTTTCTCCAGTTTTAGTGGCCTTTGTTTTGAGAAACTTCCTGCATCCCTACATCTGAAGGTCAATTTGTGAGCTTTGGGGCCCATCAGTGTTGATGCCTAGGTGAATGTGACTCAGTCTAAATGTTTAAGGAATTCTCATGGAGATAAAGGTAAAATTCAAAACCTTCTATTTGTTACCTTAAGAAAAATGTAAAGAGAGTGGACTCTCCTTTCCCTACTAGCCATTTAATAGCTAGTATCTCCTTGGCTATGGATGGAACTTCAATATTTACTCCGCCATCCATGATGGTTCTGGCTGTGGTAGAATATTAATTTTAAGGCGTGTTACATTTTTTTATGCTGAATTTGTTTAATTTTGTGAAGCTGTGACCCTTTGACTGTCTAAAACATCTGGTGGTCTAGTAAAGAGCTGAATGGCCAATAGTAAGGCTAGATCAAGGATAGGCTGGGCTGGCTGGTAGAGAGAAAGAGAAATGAGGAGGAGGAGGAAGAGAACAAGGAGAGAAGGACTTGAGGGGTTAGTCATGCAGTCACCCATCCAGCCACAGAGTAAGAGTAAAAGTAAGATTTACAGAAGGGAAAGATAAAAGCCCAGAGGGAAAATATAGACAGCATAATTTAGGATAAGAAAAGCTGGAAAGAAACTTGACAAGCTAAGGCTGGGCATTTATAAGTAAAAATAAATCCCTGTATGATTTATTTGGGAGCTGGATGACAGGCTCCCCCAAAAGCCAAAGACCCAAAAGAGCAAAAGCATCAAACAACATTTGGCTGCTTTGTTCTTTTACAGGTCTTATTATGCAGTCACAACTGCTGTGAACTTATGTGTGTAAAAGCCCTGTGACAGGAAGCAAGCTCTCTTTAATTCACATGTACATTTCCTTTGGTTTTAGATGTTTTTGACTCCTTTTCCTTGATTATCTTTGTGGCTTGGGATGGAGAATGTGATAAATGTCCAGTTTTACACTGAAAATTTCATAGTCTTTTATTCTATACATGTTGACCGGATGTGAGTCTCTTTGTTAAATCACCATCTGATGAACAAAGAAAGCACCACAGGTATTTGACATACCATTGGGGACATCTGTTGGGCTGGCCTAGGCACAGCCCTTAATTTAGCAAGTAGTAGCACCAGGTATTTCACTGTACTTCTCAATTCAGCAAGCATGCAGCTGCAGAGAATCCCAACCATACTGTCATAATTATGGTATCATGAACCTTTAGTGGTTGTGAGGTGACTTTAAGATTTGGGCCGTGAAAACAAAAGAATTCTATATGAAGAAACAAAGGATGGAACAAAGAGGAGGGAAAAGAAAATGGATCTATGCAGCCTACTTGTGAGTAGATCAAAAGAAGAATCAAATGAACTCTAACATCAGAATCCAAAGAAATGAAGATACAGAGAAAGAGATTGAATGTCTGATAGAGATAAAATTAGAAATAGAGAGAAATAGGTATACACCAAGGTAGAAATAGAGAAATACTAGAGATATATAGAAAAGCCAGAGATGGAGAAAAAAGAATATAACATCAGAGTGTAAAGAATTACACACAATGATTGCAGGTGGAGACCTGGGACTTGCTATCTTTTAAAAAGCTCCATGTATTTTTAAAGTGGAGAAGTATTTGTGAATGTTCCATCTTAATAAATTCAGTTAACTCTGGATTTATAGGGTTTTGCTCATTGTAAAGGTGAAAATTTTACCAATGACTTTGATAGCTATAACTATAACTGAAAGCAGTAAGAATCTTACTCATTTAAGAATAGATACCCAGGCATAAAATATATTCACTTACTGGTCAGAAAGAATTTTTATATCACTAAAACTGTCACTGGGTGAAATATGCACCAACACTCCTGAAACACTCTAGGTTGCTTCTTACACAGTTTGGCCTTGAGATTCTAAGGAAACAGTACTTTTAATATTTTGGATTTTATTAAATATATTTATTTGTCTTCACATAGGAGAAAAGGAGAGTGAGTAAGAAAAGGGAAAATAGTTCTTTCATTCTGTTAATATGAAATTTTAGTGTGTTATAATAAATACAGATATTGCTTTGAAGACCTGGTCCTATGGCATTTTGCTTGGTTTCACATATTTCTAAGATTGCAAACCACAGCTCATAAGGCTCAGCAGATCTGTGTGTTGGCTTGACAGTGCCAATGGACCTGTTAAATGTTGAGGCAGTCACATGGAGAAAAAGATGACATGGTTCTTATCCCTAAAGTTAATCATTAAGTGTAAAGCCAAGTAGTAAGTAGACTAACAGCAATTGCTTTCACAACAAAACAGATTCGTGGTTCTCAGTGAAGGAGGTGCAGAAGACATGACTTACCTGAGGATTCATGCATTGTTTTCCACCACAGCTGCTGCCTCTCATCATTTGTCTATCACATTAACTTTGTGTTTATTTCTCTACTCAATGACTCTGTTCCCCTGGCTTTTATGTTCTCATTTTTCCCACACAATTTTTTAGATTGAAAGTAATTATCAACTGACAAAGAAGCTATATTAAACAATAACTGAAGTTTTACCAATTTCTTTAAAATAACAATTTTATTTGCCTTTGAATTTGAAGTTTATTACACTGATAAAGAAGTGCATGTCTTTAAGATCTGAATGAAAAGGAATTGATAATCTGTTTACTAGAATTGCAACTTGGATGAAATTGTTATCTGTCCCAAAAGAGAATCCTAAGCATTAAAGCTTTTAAAACAGAAAAAGGAAAAAAAAAAACAAGGAAAATTCTTCTTTCTTACATTAGAATGTTAGTTAAACTACATGAACCTACTCTCATGAATGATGGAAAATCTGGGATGCAGAGGGCAAGTCTTGTTACAAGAAAGATGGGAAGTTAAAGTAAGCAGTAAGTGTAGGGATGTGGCACTTAAAAGGCTTCTCATGGAAATGTGAAATGTCCTGTGCTCTGGGTCATGGTGTTCCCTCTAATGCATCTTTTAGTTATTAAGACAAGGAATGACATGTTTCTGGAACATACACCTACTTACAAAAGCATAATTGAGATGAAGAAAGGAAATCTTTTTGAGTTGATCCTCAAAGAATATTGGTGACAGAAAGATCTCTGATATCAGAGTCTAACACTTAAATACAAACTCCTTAGGGTAGAACTGAATTTCCTATGCCAGAGAACTGAGTGGGCACTTTTGAGCAGTGTTCTTGCAATTCCTAAGAAGAGACAGTTCCATATTAAATATCCTCCTGATGAGGAACAAACCGAGCCCCAAGGAGAACAATGGAAGAGTTTGAAAATTTGCACTAGAATTAGACTATCTTCTCAAATCTTCATTTTCATTGATTTGATTGTTGTGATTGTTTTTTTTATTAACTTAATTTATCAATAAAAACATAAAACAAGAAATCATAGAAGAATTATTTTGATTGCATTAAAGAGTTAATTTTTAATTATTTGCTTAGGCAATCCCCTTGTTTTTCTCCATTTTCTCTTCTAAATAGTTTTTTTCTGACCTGGAGCTAACTGCATTTTTCCATGGTAGTCAGCTCCATCTGGGTGAGGAATACTAGGAGGAGGTCAGTGGAATAGACAATTTCAGTGTCTTCAAGCACTGAAGCCCAGTGACGACAAGGACTTCTTGGTGTTGGGTTTAATCTGTGAGGATAGGAATATTTGCATGTATACTAAACTTCATATAGGTAAATAAATCCCAAACCTGATACAAATACTTTCTTTGTATATACAAGGAGTAGTACCAACAATGGCCTGGGAATAAGTATATGGATTCAGAATAGGTTAAGGAGCATATGAATATTAAGGGTGTTCTCAGAGCATCATGACAGCCTACAATATGAGAAAAGTACCACCATAGAGTGATTTAGAATGTGGCAAGAGTAAAAGCTAGCTTAGTTTTTAGATTAAGTTTCAACTTCAAATGCAATCATTAACATAGGGCTTAAAAATACATCAAGCAGTACATAAGTAAATAGTAGTATAAAGATGAATCTTTATTCTGTTTGAATTCATGTGATATATTCTGTCTCTCTTATAACAAATAACAGAATTGTTTAGACAATACAAATTTGTCACAATTCTGTAATCTAGGAAATCCAAACCAAAGAACTGGTTAACTCATGTTTCAGAAATATAGTGAGAGAATGAAAACACCACTGCCACTTTTTATCAGGACACCTATAATGTTATTAGCTTTCCATTGACATAAAAAATACCCAGAACACAGAGTCCTAAGACACTTAGTACATAAGGAAAAAGAAAAGGTTGATTTCTGTGCATGACTAAAAGACATTTTGCTGAGCCCTACCATCTCAAGGTCTGTCTTGAATAGTTGGACAACATGTTAATGTGTATACTTTTTTATAACACTGACCGTCCAAACTTTACATAGACTCTAGGCATATGAAATAATTACTTTACCTAAATGTTGCTCTCATTTTATTATGTTTAGGGTCATATAATAGATGCAATGAAAGAGAATGTAACTATTAAGTTCACTGTAGTCTAGATTTTTATTTACTTCATAAAATTACCTATGACCATTGAAACAGGCAAGAAGAATTGACATTCCACAGGGATTAAGCACACCACTGGCCTGGACTTTGATATCTAAATAACACTAGCATCTATGAATATCTAGAACTCTTTGACAGAATGGCTGGTTTCTTTGAAAAGGGGAAAACACAAAAAAATGTAAAAACATTTCAGAATTTAAAATATTCTCGTGGAATATTGTGTCTTGGTCAAGAGAGCATAGGAAACAGCTTATGATACTTGCTACTGATAAGATGTGGGATGAATTATGCATTGCAACAAATAACTGTAATAACATTATTATCCATGGACTAAACAGATTACAATAAATAATAAATTAATTGACAAATAACTTTGTCCAACATTGGAATATTTGCATAGTGACAGATTACACTTGAATAAGTGTCTATTAATTATAAATTTCAGACAAACAACATCCAGTGGACACTACTGGCACATAGGTCTTTATTCATAGGCCTTGAAGACAACAACAAGCACAAGAGTCCTGAGTTGAAGAAAATAGTAACTTCAAGTGCAACCTGACAGGGATTGAGACTTAAACCAGATTGAGCAAAAACAAAATACAGCCTCAAAATGAAATGTACTCACTGACATAAGTGCTCTGTGATAAAAGATTCTCATGTCAGAAAGGACACAGAAGCCTGGGAACTAATTCTATGAAAACAGAGACTAAGGAGATTTGAGAAAAGGATAAAGAGATGGCTCAGCAGTTGAAAGTTTTGGGTGCTTTTCCAAAAGACCCACAAGGCAGCTACCAACTGACTTAACTATAGTTGTAAGTGATACAATCCTCTTTTAGGATTCTATGGGCACTGCACAATATTGTATAGAAACATACATGAAGGTAAAACACACATACAAATAAAATAAAATAATAAATGTTTATAGAAAGAGAGATTTGACAATAAATATTAAAGATAAATCTGTTAGGTTTGTAGGCTAATGAAGATAGTTTTGGATATTTAGTAAAACTGAAATGAGATGTAGAAATGGACATACATCACATGATAGTAGTGAAATATACCAATTGGCATTATTCAGGGATAAATAATTTCAGTTGTGCTGTTAGTTCTCTAGTGTGACTAGTCTCCAGTTTTTTCATGTGGGCATTTAGTGCTATGAACTTTCCTCTTAGCACTGCTTTCAAAGTGTCCCATAAATTTGGATATGGTGTATCCTCATTCTCATTGAATTCTAGGAAATCTTTCATTTCTTTTTTCATTTCTTCCTCAACCCAGGAATGGTGCAAATGGGCATTATTCAATTACCATGAGTTTGTAGTTTTTCTGCAGTTTGTGTTGTTGTTGAATTCTAACTTTAAAGCATGCTGGTCTGATAAGATATAGTGGTTATTGAATTTTTTTGTACCTGTTGAGGTTTGCTATGTTGCTAAGTATGTGGTCGATTTTACAGAAGGTTCTGCTGAGAAGAAGTTATCTTATTTTGTGTTTGGATGGAATGTTCTATAGATGTCTGTTAAACCCAATTGGGTCATAACTTCTATTAGTTCCTTGTTTCCTCATTAATTTTCTGTCTGATGCTCCTGTCTATTGGTGAGACTGGGTTGTTGAAGTCTCCCATTATAAGTATGTGAGGTCTTATGTGTGATTTGAACTTTATTAATGGTTCTTTTACAAACATGGATAAAGCAGCCTATCCTTAAGAGCAGATTGTTTCCATGGTTAAACTCCCTTTGAGAAGACTGAAATTTCATTTGTAAATTTTTATGAACTGAGGATTATTTCTCTTTAGTGATTGGAAATGTATACAGCTCCACGGGCCCATCTCAGAAAATAAATGTTTTCCAGTTTATCCATTAGCCCTTACTTAATATGCATAATTAAGAGTTATAAAAGCTATTCTGAACCTTATTCAACTAAACGTTATTATAACAGGATAACTTGTGTTACTATTTCATTAAGATAAATGTTTATTTTCAACTTTTGCTCTTCAAGATCCAGTCCAGTATCTGCTGGATTTATTTCTCTGGAAGTAATTATTTGGTGGGTGGCAGGGAATGGATGACTGTATTAGCAGATGCATGATCAACCATGTGCTCACCTCATGCACAGGAAGTAAGAGAGTGGAAGAATCCAGAGTTCCACAATTCTCTTCAAATTATGACTCCTATGATTTATGTATCTTCTGCAAAGCCCATATTGATACTTCCAGTTCCCAGGATTTCTCAGAGAACTGAATTCTATGATATGTACTTTAATTTTGGTGTGTGTGAAGATTTAAACTATCAAGTAGTGCTTCCTTTTGCTTCTTTCCTGTCTCTTGCTCTATCTCTCCGACCACTCAGGAGGCTGTACAGAAGAAGCCTTGCAGTAAATATGCCGTGTGGCTTCCTTGGCTTCATTTACTGTTTACCAAAATAAGCACATGTTTATTCTTTTTAACTCCCCTTATCTATTCTATTTGCTCTGGTCCCTCATGGTGGCACAGAAAGGATAAATATGAGAATTGTTGATGAAAGGAAAATAGATTTTCTTAGCATCATGTGTTGTATAATAGCTTTCCCCGATTTTGAAGCATTCCACCCTGCTGAGAGGCTCATTTAGCTGGAAGTGAAATAACTGAAAATAGCTTCTGGAAGTCTCTGAATATGACCAAATTCACTATGCCCCTCCTTCCCAGAGTAAACAAGTAAAATGGCAAAATGGATCTCAGGTATGTCTAGTTGCAAGGAAGACTCTGAGACCAGATCAGCTGAACAGAAGAAATAAAAACCAATCAAGTTACCTGAAAAATGTTTAGAGCAACTGAGGCACTGGGAAGGGCAGTCTTCAACCTGCTGAGCTGCCTGCAGCCTGCGAAGTGTGCTTCAGGTTTACAGCTTTTTTGAACTGTCACCTGTGATGGAATGGGCTTTGTTGATACAGCTGTCTTTGAACCATTTCTGCTTCTGTAAGTAATCACTCACCAATAAATACTGATTTAAGTAACCCAACAAAATCCATTGTTTCATGAAATTGGACTTTGGTGTTGTCCATAGTTTGATCTATTGTAGACTCCCTGTCTGTAGACATGTGTGTTGTGTCTCCCCAGAAAAAGTGTTGTCATACAACAGTATCCTTTGTGATAGGCAGATCTCAAAGGCAACATTCTAGATTTTTTCATTATTTCTATGGAACCTTTTTTCTAGGAGCAATCATTTTGCAAACATCCTTTTGCTTGTTGCTTAAGGATGCCCCTGTTGACCTTGCTTCTCAGATGATTTCCCCCTATGCCTTGCTCAGAAGGAATTCTACTGTATGTCTAGGTAGTTTTAGTATACTCGAAGAAGGGTTCTGAATACTCATTTGCTGGCCATTGTCTCATTTTCCCTTTCTCTCTGCATTATCTCTCTGCTCTGCTTTCTTGTGAATCCTAACTGAATCAAGCAACATTCATTCTACCAAAGAAGCTGCTTCATTTAGCCTTTTGGGGTGCCTATCTATTTGAGATGAAATGCAAGATTTCAGTAGCTCCCCAATTCTACAGGACTCAAAACTACTAATGTAATCTATCCCATGGAACTGAAAGAAGGAGTATATGTATGACATTTCTGTGTCCTTGGGATAGAGGTAAAGATAAAGGTAAGGTTAATAACTTCAGACTAAGAATGCTTTCCAATCAAACTCTGCTTCCCAAGCTATTATTCTTGGGAACTTTTATTCCATTGGTTAATAAGGAATTGTAATGATAACTACTGGTTGCCAACTTGATGGAATGTTAAATCATGCTGGCTATGGTCCTCTGGCAATGCCTGTGCTAAATTATCTTCATCTCATTCACCCAAGTTTGAAGATCTGTTTACTATGGTAAGCACCACCATTTCCATCACTAAGTTTTTGGACTTTACAAATAGAAAAGGTGAGTTGAGCAACAATATATGCTCTTTGATCTCTAGCTCTTGACTGCAGATAAAAATTGACCAGTTCTCTCAAGCTCCTGCCACTGTGACTTTCCTATCATAGTAGAATATAACATCAAACTCTGAGGCAAATACACCCTTTCTCCATGAAGTTATTTTTGTCAATGTATTGTATCACAGGAATAGGAAAAGACACTGAAACATGGATACATACTTTAAAGTGACTCATAAGTTACCTTGATAGTATATTATTGCTTTCTACAGACAACTTTAAGACTTTCTAACTAACCGTCCCATGTGTCTCTTCCCATTACTTTTCTAAGTCCTTGATAGATATCTCTTCCCAGTGTCCCTACTGTGTGGCAGATTATGTCCTTTCTTCTGAATGACAAGTTATGAAGTGAAATGTCTTATATACTACTAAGGCAGGAAAATATAATGAGATGTGAAGAATTACTCCAGTTCTATCAGATATGGAAATGGTGATAGGTATAGGTAAAGTCATTGCCCACAGCCTGATACTCGAGTAGATGAAAAACTGGCACATAAAAAGAAGCTTTGCCCAATGTGTACACTACACATAGCTTGGGAAAGAAATAAATACTTATTGATAGTGGAGCCACTGGAAGACTTTCCAGAAGTCTTTGAATGAAATTGGAGCCATGGAAGCTGGGCTGTGCTAGAATTTCTTCAAATACACTTAAATGTTGCCCTTTTGTATCATGGATAATTTGTACTTGTTTAAGTTTTTCCTTTCATATTTAAAAACATGTCTTTTGAGGTATTTACTAAACTGGGAAGAGTCCCATTCAGGATTCTGTATGCCCTTTCAGTTTTATAGTATAGTTCATAGTGTGGAAGACAATTCTGTAAAATGTTAGCTTGTGTCCTTGGCAAGCTGTCAGTCCAACTTCAAGTCTTAGATTCTTCTTCTT
The DNA here is from genome assembly GCF_003668045.3 of Cricetulus griseus. Lineage (NCBI taxonomy): Eukaryota > Metazoa > Chordata > Mammalia > Rodentia > Cricetidae > Cricetulus > Cricetulus griseus. The sequence continues at coordinate 110,944,480 of NC_048598.1, forward strand.
CAGATTATACATAGTAGCAGTTTGAAACTTACCTATTTTTTTCTCTTGATGATGAACACAGCTAATAATGTACTACACTTGACTTAGCAAATGATATACAGAAAATTCTACCAAGCATTTAAGTAAGTGGGATGCCGTATTTTTATCTTCTATTTCATTTCGGTACAGCTAAAATGCTTCTAACTTGAAACTCTTCTCTGCTGTCCTTACCTGGCTGAGGTTCTAGAGTCTCCCCTGACCTGTTTATAGTGAAAGGCCAGATCCTGAAGATAGAGTATTTATCAATATTCATAGAAAATTTCTCATACTTACAACGTAAAATAATTCTTGATTTTTATAAAATCAATTTAAAATTCAACAATCTTTGCTTTGACAGATATTTAGAACATAAAGATGTACAAATTTTTCCTTTCTTCCTGTAGTTTTGGAAAAACCTCAGAAGCAGATACTTCAGTGTAAGAAAATAGTATATATATAATATCTAGTCTGATATTATATACTGAAATAGTATATATATTCATATCTAGTCTGATTTTGACTAAAGGTGAGAATAAATTGCTTTGGAAATTGGGGAAATTTTGACCCCACAGATCAGTTTTCTAAAATGTTATGACAATGTGAATGATGTATATTCATTTTATTGAAATCTTCTGTTATTAAAATATGGTATTACCACAAAATACCAAAAACCATACTCTCCTGTTTGCATGTGACTTGTGTTATTATATTTTACCTATGTACTAGGTAATATTATTTAACCTAGGATTGGATCTAGGGTACTGTGTGGTTGGGCTACTGTGAAGAGCAGAGAATGAAATAACCAGAAAAACTCTTATCATGAGTGTAGTGGTTTGTTGGTGGATGAAGTATCATGTCAATTTCATGAATATCTTAATTTTTCATCTACTGCCGTGACTCTCAGAATCTCATAATTAGTATATTATATCTGACAAATTATTAACAATTTTACAGTAACCTAAGAAGACTAAAGTTGTAGCATGATTGTTCTTTACTTTACATCTAATATTCACTTATACGTTAGTACACATCATGTTTATCTTTCTGGGTCTGGGTTAATCAACTCAGGAGAATTTCTTGATACACAGTTTGAACTGGCCATCTTCTGTGATCAGATTTCTATTGCCCCAAATGTTATCACAGAACATTCATCCAGTAACCAATGGAAACAGAAGCAGAGACTCATAGCCAAGCACTAGCCCAAGATGGGGGAATCCTCCATAAGAAAGAGCAGAAGGATTGTAGAGCAGAGGGGTCAAGAATATCACAGGGAAATCCACAGAAGCAACTAACCTGGCTCAGAGGAGCTCACAGAGTCTGAACTAACAACCAGGGAGCCTCCATGGAACAGAACTGAGCCCTCTACATATATGTGACAGTTGTGTAGCTTGCTCTACTTGTGGAATTCCTAACAATGGGGGAAGGGACTGTCCCTAAAGCTTTGGCTGACTCTTGGGAACCTTTCCTCATACTGGATTGTCTTGCCCAGCTTCAATGCAATGGGATATGTTGGCATTGCAGAAACTTGATAGGCCATGTTTTATTGATACTCATGGGAGCCCTGCCCCTTTCTGAACAGAATCCGAGACAGACTGGATTGTGGGGGTTGCAGAGCAGAAGAGAGAGGAAATGGGTGTACAGGAGGGAGAGGGCACTGGTCAGGATATAAAATAAATAAACTGATTAAATTAAAAAAGAAAATTTCTTATATGGGTTGTTAAAGTATCTCTCTTTACTTTTTATGTGGGGACTAACTAGAAACATTTTTGTGAATCTATGATAACCTTGGAATAAGTATGCTTTCTTAGAGCATATATTCCTCTTGGATATTTATTTGGGGTCTTTAACATTTTATTCTGCTGTAAATTTTAGTTGCTATCCTATCCTTTGCAACCAACTTTTTATGGTTTAATGTCACCTCTTAATTTGACTTTAAACTTGGCAAGTTTTTGAATGTATATAACAGAGTACAAGCTTCAGTTTCCCTTATTCATCTCACTTGCTTTCATTGAATTCCTTTGGGAAACAGCAGAGCCAACTGTGAGGCCGGTCAAGCTCAACTGTAATTGTTATCTGTGGGAAGAAGCTGTGCTCAGATTCATGCTAAAAACAAATTCTGTCTAGTTCTTTTGTGATGAGGTCTGTAGAACTGTGAGCAGGAAACACTTGTCTGCTCAAAACAGGTTGTTAAAGACATGATCTCCATGCTTCTTTTTAAATGAAAATTTTTTGATATTATTGCATATGCACAAGACAGAGGAAATAAGTGGTTGAGATATATGTTACCCTTTTTTTCTGTACGGAATTTAGATTTTTAACAATAAAACTCATGCTATTTAAATAAGTAAGATTTCTGGACCGCTTTTCATTTTATCCCTAAATTTCAAAACAGGTCAGATTTAAAGGAAACATTAGCAGTTTTATTTAAGGAATAACTTCATATTTTAACAGAAATCATGTTTAATATGATTGATTAAAAATGTAATATCTTATATAAAATCTAAGCATTTTATACCACACAGCTTGTATGTATTATATAATTAAGTTACTAATCAAGGACAACAATAACTAACTAAAATTTGCCATCTTCTGTTTTATAAAATTTTATCTCTAGTCCTTCAGGAATATTGTTTTCTTTGATATGAAATAAATAAGGGAATTCATACTTCAGAGGCAAAGATTTCAAAAATGTTTTCTTGAGTAGACATTGGCACTTATCTTTGTGGACACCTGGGTGATTTAAGAGCTTTCTGAGACTTTATAGAAACAAAACAAAATGTGGTTTTGTGAAATTCCTTCCCAGTCCCTGTAAATTTATCTTTAGAAATCATTATGTATCTTTCCTGAGACCTTTAATTTTATTTATACACTATAATATAATTCCATGTCAGGTAATAGTGTAAGAAGTGGGTTTCTATTCATGAATTCTCATAGTGGGTGTATCACTATTGTTACTACCCATGGTTGCAGTGATCTGTAGGAATATAAGCAATTTAAAAGGTGTGAAAGTTGGGGCTGGAGAGATGGCTCAGAGGTTAAGAGCACTGGCTGTTCTTCCAGAGGTCCTGGGTTCAATTCCCACCAACCACATGGTGGCTCACATCTGTAATGAGATCTGGTGCCCTCTTCTGGGGTGCAGACATACATGGGAGGCAGAATGTTGTATACATAATTAATAAATAAAATCTTTTAAAAAATGATAAACACATTAAAAAAAGAAAAAAGTTTGAAAGTTAATGTCAGATCAAATGCCCCATCCCAGATTATTTATTTTAAAATACAAGATTTTATTCTACATTGTATTTTCTAAAGTTCCATCCTTACTTTAATCTACCATTTTTATAAAATTCTAAAATAACCCATTTAAGATGCCTGGAATGATGACTTGAATCACAGTACACATTTTCTAAATTAATGATGTTATCACTGTCCTTATTAATTAAGTAGTGTTAAACTATCCTTTCTCCCTGTTCTACTTGTCTTTTATGATGCATGCAGGATTATATTGTGAACTCCATGAACTAATTTTGTTCCTTGATACTCAAGTTTTGTTGAAACAATGTGAAAACTCCAGCCTGCTTTTGTAGTCTGTCTGCAAAGCTGAGGTCCAGGCACTCTCAGCATAAGACACAGTTGTACAAAACTAAGAACTAAAGCTAAGGTAAAAACACCTGAAGCAGAAGATGAAAGAGTTATATTACCCTTTCCAGACTCATTGATCCAGTCTCTCAGAGCAGATACCTCACACTTAATTCTGTCATGATCCGTTTTTCTGCTTCCCATTTTTTTCTATGAGAAAACTGAAGGTTAAATAGTTAACCCAGCTTATGTGAGGCTGTGGCCTGAACAAATAAAAATGAGATCCATTGTCAGTTGTCTTATCTAGTTTTCCAAAACTGCAAAAACAATTAACTATGACAAGCATATATATTCTAAACAGTTATTTTAGCTCATGGCTTTGGATATTTCAGGCTATGAGCAATTGACCTTGTTTGTCTAGATTTATGGTGGAGCATCACGGCTAAAATACTGAGGACAATATAGTTGTAGGATGGCTGAATTATCAAAGGGGCATTTGGATCATGTTCTGTAATCTCATTCACAGGTAAGTCCACAATTTGTTCAGAGACATATATTATATTACAAGTCTTTAATACAGTGGCCTTTAAAATGTGGTCTGTATCCAACACAGCACCAGTTGATTACAATTACAAATAAATTTCTAAGTATTGAAACTAAGAAACACTCAAAATCCAAAGGACATAGCAGGAAGCCATCAAATCTATAGAAATGAATGATGAAATGTAAATTCCCATCTACATCTGAGAACTTAAAATATAGGTTTCATAATCATTGTATAATACTATTTTGGTGGCTTTATGATTGTTACTTATAAGTAAATAACAAAAATGACAACCCAGAAAGAGCCCTGTTAACATTAAATGTATTTTTGGTGCTTAAAATATAATAAGAAAGACATTAATTACTACCCTGGGAGATAAAAAGGGTAATTTGATTTTCACTTTGTGAATCTATAGATGCTGGAGGGAAGTTTTTTTTTTCCTTTGCTCTTTGATGACTCAGTAGAAATGTGACAATAGATTAAACAGGCAGGAGGTTGGTGTGGTGTTGGAGACATTGCTCAGAGGATAAAATTATGTTCTACTCTTTCAGGGGACCTGAATTCAATTCCCAGGATCTATGTGTTGCAGCTTACAATTGTCTGTAACTCCAAACCATGGGATATGGTGCCCTTTTCTGCGATTTATAGGCCCCTGCACCCATATGCTCATACTCACACACATATCTACAATGTCATACCCAACCCTCAAAGATTACAAAGATTAAAAGTAAAAGTAAAAGTATTTAGGAGATAATGAGACAAATCAAAAGGATTTAACTCCCTAAAGTTATTTATTGAAAGTCTAAGTAATATGAGGCAATTTTCAATGAAAAATAAATTTAAGTACTGTGAAATTCTGTTTAAAAATATTAATTTTCTAGATGTCTTATAAACCTGATTGCTTGTTTATGAATGAATTGATGGATGGATGAATGAATGAATGAATAAAACTTGCAGAAACTGATCTATCTGGCAAAAAATAACAACAGTGTACACATACTTGCCTTCTGCCTAGTCTGTCAGAGGAAGTCTGTGAGTCAAGATGTTTTGTTGTTGTTGTTGTTGTTTTCATGATTTTGAAGACCTCTTGGCTCTGAAGAAACTACACTCTTCCTGCAAGGATCATCACAACAAAATTTCTTGCTGAAACCATAACACCTAGATTCAGGGGATCATTCCTGTCAGGACAGCAAATTTGTAAGACTCGAATACAGGCAAGACAAAGATTAGCCTTAGTAATAATTCAAGGTTGGTGTTTTTTCTACAGACGTTTTCACCACAGAAGAGGAGTGAAAGCTTATGACTGCTACATTAAGAAGAGTGTGTTCTAATGGTTGCATTTGTAAGTCTTGTGATTCATCAAATTGAACATTGTGTATGATAACAATTTTTGAAATGAAAATCTGAACATCAATGTGCAATGTCCAGTTTCAAGTCATATAAGAGAGCAATTTCTTGATCAGTCAAGGACATCTCTGTCCTTGTGTTCTTGTCTATAATTATTGGGCTCTGATGAGTACTTCTCCTAAATAGTCTCTTATTTCCTGCTTGTAGTCTTTATCAAAAATTGAGTAGACTGATCTGGTTTCCCAAAATACAGTATTGCCCTATGAAATAGGGTTGAAATTTTCCAAGAGTATGGCTAGAAGCTGAAACTGTGGAAAATAAAAAATGCAGAAAGCAGGAAGCTATGGAGATCTCAAAGCAAGAGCAGGAAACCCCAGTTCATTGAAGAGTTTCTTGGGGTGATATATTATTTATGATTTATTAAAGCTCACCTGAGGATTCAGAAAGCAAAGCCAGTCTCAAGTAGTGGAACACACCTTTAATCCCACCACATGGTAGGCAGAGGTAGACAGATATCTGTTGGTTCAAGGACACACTGAAATGCACAATATATATCCAGTCCTAAAGAAAAAAGCTCACATGAAGATGATCTCAGTACTTGGGATCACATGCTTTTAATACCAGGACACATGAGAAGTATCTAAGACAGGAACAGGGTTTCAGAGCTGGCATTTATTTTCCAGCCACATTGAGGAGAAGCAGCAGGCTGAGGCTTTATGAGAGCTTGTTGAGACAGGATCAACCCTTTCAGACTGAGGTAGAGATAAGAGGTAGTGGCCAGCTGCTTTGTTTTACTGAGCTTCAACTTGAAGCATGAACCCCAATATCTGTCTCTGTGTCTTATTTTTCATGCTACAGTTTAAAGAACTAACAGAGAGTTAATTACAAAGACTCTCCATACCCAAACACAGCATGCTGTCAGTCTGGCAAATTTTAGAATGATAAGTATTTGACCTCTAAACCCAGATGTACTTCTCTCCAGCTTTTAAAAGTTTGATCAATAGGACTCTGCTAAGTGCCTGGAGCTGTGAATCCTTGTATGTGTAAAGCTAACCCATAAACACTTGGTAGTGTAGAGCTCACAGATACCAACTACAAGGGAGATTTACATTGTCTGCTTATGACACCCATCACACAGAACAGAAGAATATCCAGTTGGAAGTCTGAAAGGAGAAGGCTTACAAATGTACCAACATTGGAAAAGGAAATAATCATGTCAAGGAAGAAGATCGAAGTTTGTGACCATTCACTAAACCATTGCAACTTAGATTCTTATATATTCATATAAGAATGTTATTATATTCTTATTATTCATAGAGAAGGGTATGAATGGAAAATGCAGATACTTTAAAGATAATCTGTAAATGATTTTAGGGGACTTCAGGATGCTTGGAGATTCAAGTGTCCCAAAATGAAGTTCTCTGCATTCATACAGTGGATAGTAGATTATCACAATTAAAGGAATAAAGAAAAATGATGTGTGGCACAAGCCTGTCCAGACATACTGAAAAACCTTGTCTTCCTGAAATATGGACTTAATTACTGAATGATTAGGGACAGAAACAAGAGCCACAGGTCACTCCCTTGGTGGGTCTGGACTGAATGGTTTTACAAAATGACTCTTCTCATTTCTTTTGGGATATATAAAAGAATAAAACTTGTTTAGAGTGACTTTAATTCCAAGCCTTATTTGTATATCTTTATTTCCCTAAGGTCAGTTGTTAAGGATAGTGAAAAAACTTCTTTGTTTGTGTTTCATTTTTCTGAGATCTAACAAAAGCATTTGACTTTCATAGAAACATCACTGTCAGGTTGTTAAAATTTAAAATTGAAGCACTACTTGACTTGTTGTTACATGCATGCATTCCTATTTGTTTATTTATGAAGTAGTTGTCAATTGAGGAAGTCTATATCCTGTGGAGTAACTGCAGGTGCTTAATTGCTTACCTGTTAGTCAACTATTATAGTACTGGTACTCTGTGGTAATATATAGAGAAAATGCCATAAGTAGAAATAGCTTTTAGGCAATGTTTTATAACTCTATTTTGTCATCAATTCTTCTTTAATCTTAAATAAATTTAATTTATCTAATGCCTTTTGGGGGTAATGAGAAAGAACAGTGTGGATTTATGTCATTATTTATGTGCCATGTTTAGTATTTAAAACATGTATAATTCAAGACTGTGCCAACACAAAATATGGCTCATATACAAATGTATTAATTTCTAGCAATGTCCCTGGTGGAGAAAAGACTCAGCCACTCTTTGTTATTATTTGTTTGTGTGCATAATGCCCATAGTATGCATGTTCATATGTGCATATGTGCCTGTATACACATTCATGTGGAGGCTAAAATTCCTTTTCAATTGCTCTCTTCATTGTTTTATGAGAAAGGATCTGTTACGATAAATCTTTCTGCCAAAATCCACCTGAGCCCCACTGCCATGTGTGAGCTTTATGCCAGCCGCCCGCCTGAGTTTGGGCCCAAATAAATACACAGAAACTTGTCTTAGGTTCAAAGCTGCTTGGTCAATTACTAGTACTTCTCATCTGCTAGCTCAGTCTTAATTATCATAAATCTATATATGTTATAAGACTTACCTTATCGGATGCCTTATTGGCATCCCTCCTTGCCGGTGACTCATATCCTGCCACTGGAGGAAGCAAAGGGGAAAAGGGGCCACTTCCTGTTTCCTCGCATAGATATGACACTCCTTGCTATGTCACTTCCTGCCTGGATCACCACTTATCTACTACATTTCCCAGAATCCTCTTTGACTCCTAGTCTTGTCTAACTTGCTGTCTCATTGGCCAAACAGTATTTTATTTAACAATCAATAAGATAAACATACACAGTACATTCCCTATCTTCTCCTCTTTTCTGTCTAAATAAAAGAAGGATAACATATCTTTTATAGTAACTGAAGAAAACTATAACCTTAACTGTCTGTCTTCAACTCTATCAAAGACCACAGAAGGATAATATATAAACTCTAGAATTGACAGAGACATCTTGCTACCTGGACAGTCACCCAAAGTTCCTTTGTAATGTTGGGGCATCCATCTTCAACCTATAGGCCACAGTGTGTCTGCCACACTGCTCCATTTCAACAGCAACCCTTCAGTACTGTCTTGTTTTGTAAGTTCAACAGTTCTTTCTTGTGGGTCCTGCATGTCTAGTTTATACAGCAACAAACAGTCCAGGCAAAAACAGTTTCTTGCCCAAATGGCTAATCTTGCCATGTTAAAAGCAAACTCCAAAACAAGTTTCTTTGATGCCCATCCTCCTTTCTGACGTAATTGGTGTGCCAGGAGCAGTTGTGTCTCACTGTCAAGAAAAACCCTAAACCATTTAAATGCCATATTTCTGTAGGTCTTTGAAAGGTTTGACGAATACCTAACCATCTCAAATACATCTCTGTAAATCTAGAAAACCTAACTAACCTAATTATAAGTTCTGACTATAGGTGAAAGATCTGTATAAACACAATACCTAAACAAGAGAAGACATATACATATCACAAAATTGACAGAATTAAATTCATAAAAAAAGACAGTCTGGATTCTTCCACGTATTGTAAGACAAACTCCCATTTCTGGAGTTCTTACCTTCTACGCTGATGCCAAAAAATCAGGTAAGGCTGGTTATAAAGGAGGTGAGGTAAGTAAAGTAGTTCAAAGTCCATATACACCTGTACAGAAGGCAGAATTATATGCAATTCTCATGATGCTTATGGATTTTACAGAACCTCTTAATATAGTTACTGATTCTCAATATGCAGAGAGAGTCGTGTTACACATTGAGACTGCAGAATTTGTTCCTGATAATACAGAATTTACCTCTGTTTTTACAATAACAGGAAACAATCAGAAACAGAAGTAATCCTATATACATTATACATATCAGATCCCTATATGGATCTGCCAGGCCCACTAGCACAAAGCAATGATGAGATTGATTATTTATTAATTGCAAGTGTGCCTCAGAATTTCATAAGAAACATCATGTAAATAGCAAAGGTTGGAAAAAGGACTTCTCCATCACTTGGCAACAAGCCAAGGAGATAGTGAGAAACTGTCCTACTTGTTCCATTTATAATCAAACTCCATTGCCAGCAGGTTGTAATCCTAAGGGCATTCGGGGAAAGAGGTTTGGCAGATGGATATCTTTCATTTTGCAGAGTTTGGAAATTTGAAATATGTACATCGTAATATAGAGACATCCTCAGGGTTCCAATGGGCTACTGCTCTTAACTCTGAAAAAGCTGATTCTGTTATTACACACCTGCTAGGGGTGATGGCAGTTATGGGTATACCTGCACAGATAAAAATTGACATGCTCCAGCATATGTCTCTACAAAATTGGAACAATTTTTCAAATATTATAACATAAAGCATGTTACTGGTATACCACACAATTCTACAGGACAAGCAGTGGTTGAGAGATCTAATAGAACACTTAAGGAGACACTCAACAAACAAGTTTGGAAGACTAAACCCCCCAAATATAGGTTGCATAATGCTTTATTAACACCAAACTTTGTTAACACCAATGAAAAAGGATAAACAGCTGCAGAAAGACACTGGACTATGGAAAAAACTGCTGAACTCAGTCAGACAGTATATTTCAAAGATGTACTAACCTCTGTATGGAAACCAGGACATGTGTTACATTGGGGTAGGGGTTTTGCATTGGTTTTCACAGGAGAAGAAAAACTTTGGGTACCATCAAAGTTGATCAAGATTCGAGGTGAAAACAAAAACCTCTTGACCAGGAGAAATGACAGGTATTTTACTAAGGTATATCTTATAAATTAAATAGAAACACCCCCAAAGGAAAGGGAAGTGTTTTGCTTTTATCTTCACAGGAAAACTCATTTCCAGAAGGCAAAGGACACTGCATGGGTAGTCTCACACAGCCAATGAAGACCTGCCTGACAGCAATCCCTGGACACCCTGGAAAGAAAATGGGCCATACCTCCTCGACTGCACTGGATCCAACTTGCTCCATTTCAACTGACACTCCCGCAAGAGCTTCGGGTACTGACTTCAATCAAGTTGAGGATTTCAATCGAGATCTTCAATCAAGCAAATCCCATCTAACATGGACTGGATACAATCCATTCAAGACTTTCACTATAGTAACGTTTTCTTCCTACAGGACCCCACAAGGCTATCATCGTCCCAGTTCAGCAGGAAGCAACTTGGAGGATGCTACACCCCCTTTCCTCATTGTTGTCATTTAGGGTAGTGTATTTACCTAGTTAGGGATAGCTTCCTATTGTTTATGGTTGGGATTGGAAGGAGTTGTTCAGGCTTGGACACCTCTTTCAGATGACTTTAGGATTTATTTAAAATAGGATGTAACATAAGCAGATTGTTGTGTCTTCTTATATTTCACCTTTATGACTGTTAATTTTGGATACTTTACACAGTTAAGTTTTAATCCTCTTTTAGACTAAAAGGGGAATTGTAGGGGAACCTGTAGCCATGCCTGCTCAGGGGCTGGCTACAGTTCTGCCTGACCATGCTTATGAGGATGTGGTCAGGGTGACCTAAAGTAAGAGTTTCAGTTGGCTGAGTTTCGCTTTCAGTTTTTCACCCTTTTCGCCTTGCGTACAGACTGCAGCCAAGCCGGCTGGCTAGGTCACTCTGTAAGTAAGGCTTTTCCCTATTAAATACCCTTATATTTCTACTTGGCTCCACATTGGTAATTTCCCACTATAAGGATCTTTAATTGAACATCTTGCTCACTGGTTGGCTAGACTTGCTGAACAGGATGATACAGAGAAAAACCTGTGTCTGTCCCTTGCATTGTCTCCATCTCTGCCTGTTTTTTCACCTCTACTTTAAACTCCTTCTCCCACACAAACATTATAGATATTTGTGTCTACTCTAACTTTTAACCCAGTACTTGGAATTTGAATTCGTTTCCTCCTACTTGTACTGCAACAAATTTATCCTCTGAACCAACTCCTCAGCCCCCAAACAATCTTATAAACAAAGATTCCATATGCCCATAATTATGTATGCTAATAAAGTTTGCTCATTTTCCTCTATAATATGAATCTGGGCAATGAATTTACAGGGACTTAGCTAAAGAACACAAAACAAACAAACTACCATTTCTCCATCCTTTATTTATTATTTATTAATTAGGTTTATTCATTTATTTCACATCCAAACTGCAGCTTCCTCTTCCCTTTCTCCTCACATGCCCTTTCCTGACCGTTCATCTGCTACACCTCCAATCACACTCCTCCTCCATTTCTGTTCAGAAAGGGATAGGCCTCTCATGGATATCAACAATGTATGGCATATAAAGCTAAGTTAGGATTAAACTCTCCTTGTTTTAAGGCTGAGCAAGGAAACCCTGCATGAGGAATAGGTTCCCAAAAGTCAACCAAAGCATTAGGGACAACCCCTGTTCTCACTGCTAGGATTCCCACAAGCAGACCTTGCTACACATATGTTGAGTATATGTTGGTGGCCTAGATTGGTACCATGCAGGCTCCCTGGCTTTGGGTTCATACTTTATGAGATCTTATGAGTCCAGGCAGTTTCTGTGGTTTCCTTTATGATATTCTTGACTGCCCCCCCCCCCCCCCGCCAACTCATACACTACACCTTCTTCTCTTCAGTAGGATTTCCCTAGCTTGCCCTAATGATGGCTGTGAATCTCTATGTGTGTTGCTGTCAAATGCTGGATGAGGGCTCTCTGATGACAATCGGGGTAGTCACCAATCACAAGCTCTTCTCATATGCACAGCAGAATGTGTGTGAAAGATTTTATAGCTGGGCCAGCATCCCAGTTCCTCCCCTGAAGTCCTGACCAGTCACAGGTGATAGACAGTTTGGGCTATGCACCCGCCATTATGAGGGTGGTCATAATTGTAGATTTATTAGATTAGATTATTAGATGGGGTCATCACTGTAGATTTCCCTTTCGTCAGGTTTCTACCAGACCCTGAAATACATACCCTTTCCAGTCATATCTCCCAGTACTCTCTCCTGCCTCCCTCATCCAACCAATCACTCGTGTTCCCATCTCCACCTGTCCTAGTCTATTCACAAGATCACTTCTGTGTCACCTTCCCCAGGAAATCCATGTGCCCCTACTTGGGTCCTCCTTGATACCAAGCCACTCTGTTGCAACACTGTTTTCCTTTACTTTACAGCTAATATCATGTATCCATGAGTACATTTAATGATGATTTTCCTTGTTCCATCCATTTGCCTTCAAATTTCCTTATGTCATTGTTTCTAACAGATGAGTATTACTCCATTGTGTAAATGTACCACATTTTCTTTATCCATTCTTCAAGTGAGGGGCATTTAGGTTACTTCCAGGTTCTAAGTATTATGAATACAACTTCTGAGAACTTTACAATTTCTGTCAGATTTTCCAATTTTATGGACTAAGGGTTATTGAATTATGAACTAGTAATTCTCTCCATTATCTCAGTGTCTGTTGTTATGTCCCTCTTTTCATTTCTGATTCTGTTAATTTGGATATTCTCTCTTTGTATTTTATTTACTTTACATAGGGGTTTCTTTATCTTGCTGTTTGTTTCAAAGAACCAACTCCTCATTTCGTTTTTTCTTTGTATTGTTCTCTTTGTTTCAATTTTTTTTTTTTACTTTACCCCTTAGTTTGATTATTTCCTGCCCTCAACTCCATTTTAGGTGGCTTTGCTTCTTTTTGTTCTAGAGCTTTCAGAGCTTTTTGTTTCTAGAGCTTTGTGCTGTTAAGTTGCTTGTATGAGATTTTTCCAATTTTTATTTTTGTGTAGGCATTTTAGTACTCAGCACTTCACTCTTAGCACTGATTGCATTTTGTCCTAAATCGTTGGGTATGTTATGCATTCACTTTCATTGAATTCAAGGAAGTCTTTAATGTCTTTATCTCCCCCCTTATAAGTCAAGATATATAAACAAGCCCACATTCTGTTGCTCATTTGTTATATGCAAGTACACAAAGGATCTTTGAAAGATGTCATTACTACTATTTAAAAAGATTTATTTTATTCTTATTTTATATGTGGTATTTTACCTACACATATGTCTCTTTACAATGTGCATACAATAGTCTGTGAAGATCAGAAATACTGCTGAATCAATACTGCTAAAACTTGGGTTATAGATAGATGCACACAGTCATGTGGGTACTGGGAATCAAATTCTAACTCTCTGCAAGGGCATACAAGGTTCAGAACTAGTGAGAAATCATTCCAGTCACAGTTAACATGTAATTATCCCATTTTGACTGAGATAATAGTATAAATCTTCTTGAAGTATACCTTAATGCCTTCACTGGCATAATTCAAAATACTCTTCAAGGTCAAAAGACTTATTTGACCTTAAGTAATTATGTATTATTATTTTTTTAAACTTATTTTTTGAGATTATAACATAATTGCATCATTTCCCCTCCCCTTTCTTACACAAGCCCTCCTATATACCATTCCTTTCTCTCTTCTCATTTTATAGCCTGATTTCTTTATTAATTATGTAATTTAAATGGGGTGATTATAAATGGTTGATGTTCATAATCAACCTCTTTCTAAAAAAAGGAAAAATAATACAGAAATAAATACTTTGTATTGGTATGAATTTTAGTATATTGGTACAAATTTAAGGTCAATTTTGTTATAAGTATATTTCTACTCTTTTTAGATATTGTGTTTATACAGCTAAATTAAAAGTTTAATGTTTAATTAAAATGCAGATCAATAGATAGTCATCTAAAATAATAAAAATTTATAGCCATGTTAGTTAGGTTTTCTAGATTTCTCAGAGTTATATTTCAGATGGATAGGTATTCTTCAAAACCTTGTAAATATGTACAAATTATGGTATTTAAAGGATTTGTTGCCAGGCATTGGTGGCACACGCCTTTAATCCCAGCACTTGGGAGGCAGAGGCAGGTGGTTCTCTATGAGTTTAAGGCCAGCCTGGTCTCCAGACCGAGTGCCAGGATAGGCTCCAAAGCTACACAGAGAAACCCTGTCTCGAAAAACAAAAACAAACAAACAAACAAACAAAAGGATTTGTTACCTTAGGGCTTTTCGTGGCAATGACACCCATCTGCACTTGGCACCACCAATTATGTCTGAGAGGATGATGGGCATAGAAGAAACTTGTTATGGAATTTGTCTTCAATATGGAAAGGATAGCCATTTGGATGAGGAACTGCTATTGCCTAGATTGCTTAACCATATGCTGTGTAAACTGGATGCACATGACCCACAGAAAAGGGACTACTAGCCTTGCCAAGTTACAGGATGGTCATGCAAGGGTCCTGCTTCATTAAAATACATCTGCCAAACACTCTGGGTTTATAGGCTGAAGATAGATGCCCCAACATTACAGAGGGATTTGGATGACTGTCTAGAGGTTATATTTTATCCTTCTGGGTCCTTGATGGAGTTGAAGACAGATAGTTATCATTATTGTTTCCCATAATTATGATAACAGATAAGTTATATATAAAACTTTAGACTCAATCAATGATAGGATAGATGATAGAATATTTTCTTTTAATTTTCTGTACTAAATATTGTAACTGTAATTCTTGCTTGATATCTGTTTTGTTATATATAATTTCACAATGTTAAAGTTAAAACCTTCCATTTATTTAGACAAAAAGATGAGTTGATCGGGGATGTCCTTCTGTATTCTGTGACTATATGTTTCTCTTATTGGCTGATGAATAATGCTGTTTCAGCCAATGGATAGGTATAATTTAGCTAGGCGGGAATTCTGAACAAAGAGGCAGGGAGAAAGAAGAGACTCCTATGAAACCACTGGAGGTCAGGAGCCTGGAACTCACCAGTAAGCCAAGGCCATGTATAATAGAAATGGGTTAATAATTGAGAGAGCTAGCCAATAACAAGACTAAGCCATTGGCTAAACAATTGTAACTGATATTAATTCTCAGGGTGGTTACTTCATTAAGTGACTGTAAGACCCAGTGGGTGAAGAGAAAAGTGGTCCAGTGGGACCAAGATAGAGAAAATCACCTTCCATATGTGTATGTTGTTATTATTCTCATATTCAGATACATACATATATTTCTTTAGAAATAAACTACTACTGATTTATTTCAAAGTCCAGCATAATTATACAATGTAGATTTACACAAAATAATGAAGCAAATAACTTCCTAATGAGATTTTTAATATTTTTAATTTGCCTTATTTTAATATGTAAGTATATATAGAGTTACTCATGTATAATTTCTTCTTACCAAAATTCTTTTTTGACAATTATTTGAAACTGTGTGTGCAATATACTATTGTCTTTTTTCCCTCCATTTTTCAAATTTAATTTAGAAACCAGATTGTTTTACATGTCAATCCCATTTTCCTCTCCCTCTCCTCCCCCAACCCCCCACTAACACCTTACTTATCCCATACCATTTCTGCTCCCCAGGGAGAGTGAAGTCTTCCATCGGAGGTTTACAGAGTTTGTCATATCCTTTGGGATAGGGCTTAGGTCCTCCCCTGTGTGTCTACGCTGAAAGGGATAGTTTGTCTACTATCCCTCTATGGAAAAAAGGCTCCCAAAGTCCATTCCTATGCTAGAGATAAGTACTGATTTACTACAAGAGGCCCCATAGATTTCTGAGGCCTTCTCACTGACACCCACATTCATGGTGTCTGAATCAGTTCCATGCTATTTTCCCAGTGATCAGTTTGGAGGACAAGAGCTCCCACTTGTTCAGGTTAGCTGTTTCTGTGGGTTTCACGAGTATGGTCTGGTCCACTTTGTTCATCACTCCTTCTCTGCAACTGGATTCCAGTTCAGTTCAGTGTTTAGCTATGGGTATCTACTTCTACTTTCATCAGCTGCTGGATGAAGGCTCTAGGATGGCATACAAGTTATCAATCTCATTATCAGGGAAAGGCATTTAAGGTAGCCTCTCCACTCCTGCTTAGATGGTTAGTTGGTGTCCTCCTAGTGCCTGATTTCTCTTTAAACCTATACTGACTCCCTCTTTGATGGTATCTCTTATTTTGCTCTCCTTTAACATGTTTTATTTAAATATTTTCAAATGATATGGATAAACACTGATGACAATTTAAAAAGGAATATTTATTGCATAGAAGTATGGAAATGAGCAACAATATTAACAATTTAAAATGCAGAAGAGAAAACAATAAGCAAACAACCAAAAACAGGATCTCATTATCTATTCCAGTTCCATGGCTAAGATACATACAGTAGGTAACAGATTAATACAGAAAAAGATGATTTGAAAGAAAATAAAATTTATTTATAGTAGTCTTCATAATGAAACAAAATCATGAAGAAATGCTCAAACCTGCATCTTTATGCTTGTTCCATGAGTCATATTTCATATTACACATTGCATATACATTAATATGTTTGATTGGTAATTCAGTAACTACTTGACAAAGTGGGGTTTTCTCCTTTTTTCTCTGCCTTCCTCTTCAAAGACATGGATAATTCTTTTTTCTAGACACAGGGTATATACTATCACAAAGCAGTATTATTAACCATTAATAACCATCGCATATTATTTACTTATTCATTTGTTTATTTATCTATTATTTGTTCCTGAGAAGCAAACAGTGAGAAAACTAGGGAGGAAATCTGGCTTATTTTGAATTTTAAAAGAGTAAGAAATCAAAAGATGCCATCTAAAAATAATGGTAAAACTCAGCTGAATCTGAAGAGGTACATTGAAAAAAAAAAAGGCCTCTAGTTCATTGGTTGTAATATGCATCGGGACAAGGTCTAGGTATCTGAATTTTAGTAAACACCGTACATAGATACATTGCAAGTCATTACTAAGTCTTATTTAAAAAATCTGTCTTGATTCTTCTTTTTTCAAAAAAAGAAATACAGCAAAGAAAAAAATGATCCTCAAATGTATCAATTATTTTAAAAATTAAGACAGAAAAATAATTTAAAAACATGTCATTAAAATAGCAAGATGAAAATTGTTGTAAGAAAAAATACACATTTACAAAGTAATTACATTTCAATTCCAAAAAAGTAGTCTATTGAATATTACTTTGTAACTTATATTTTTAAACTTTTTATTTTATTTATTTTTTTATTAGTACAAAATAGGAATAGCTTGTTTCACATGTCAATCCCTTATCCCTCTCCCTCCCATCACCCCTTCTACTCCCCCCACCCCCGCTGACATACCCCCTACCCCATCCACCCTGCACTCCCCAGACAGGGTAGGGCCCTCAACAGGGGCCCCATCAAGTCCAGCACATCATCCTGGGCTGGACATAGAACCTTCCCCATGTGTCCAGGACATGACTGCATCCCTTCACATGGGATGTGCTCTCAAAGTCTCTTCTTACACCAGGGAAAAATACGAATCCACTACCAGTGGCCTCCTATAATACATAGGCTCCTCATTGACATCCATGATCAGGGGTCTGGATCAGTCCTGTACTGGCCTCCCAGACAGCATCTAGGGTCGATGTGTCCCTCCTTGTTCAGGCCAGCTGTTTCTGTGGGTTTCTCCAACCTGGTACCGACCCCTTTGATCTTTATTCCTCCCTCTCTGCAACTAAGTTCCAGAGTTCAGTTCGGTGTGTATCTGTGGATGTCTGCCTCTGCTTCCATCAGCCACTGGATCAGGGCTCTAGGATGGCATAAAAAGTAGACATCAATCTCATTTTAGGGGAAGGGCATTTAGGTTATCCCCTCCACCATTGCCTGGATTGTCAGTTCGTGTCATCCTTGTAGATCATTGGAAGTGTCCCAAGTGCCAGATCTATCCTCGGACCTCTAATGGGTCCCTCCAATATGGTATATCTCATCCTGCTCTCCTCTATTCTTCCTCCAATTCAATAGTTCTGCTCCTCCATTTCCTCCTCTCCTCTCCTCTCCTCTCCTCTCCTCTCCTATCCTCTCCTCTCCTCTCCTCTCCTCTCCTCTCCTCTCCTCTCCTCTCCTCTCCTCTTCTCCTGCTCTCATTCTGGCAGCTCCCCTTCCCCTACACTCATGCTCCCAATTAGCTAAGGAGTTCCTGCCCCTTCCCATTCCTGGGGTCCATGCATTTATCCCCTAGAGTACTTCATGTTTCCTAGTTTCTTTGGTGAAGAGGATTGTAGGCTGGTAATCCTTTGCTCTATGTCTAAAATGCATATATGAGTGAGTAAATACATGTTTATCTTCTTGTGACTGGGTTACCTCACTCAGGATGGTTTCTTCTAGTTCCATCCATTTGCCTGCGAATTTCAAGATTCCATTGATTTTTTTCTGCTGAGTAGTACTCCAATGTCTAAATGTACCACATTTTCTCTATACATTCTTCAGTTGAGGGGCATCTAGGTTGCTTCCAGGTTATAGCTATTACAAACAATGCTGCTATGAACATGGTTGAACATATGTCCTTCTTGCATGAATGTGCATTATTTAGGTATATACCCAAGAGAGCAATGGCTGGATCTTGAGGTAGACAGATTCCCATTTTTCTGAGCAACCGCCATACTGATTTCCAGAGTGTTCTTACAAGTTCGCACTTCCACCAGCAATGGAGGAGTGTTCCTTTTTCTCCACATCCTCTCCAGCATAGATTGTCATTGGTATTTTGATTTTAGCCATTCTGACAGGTGTGAGGTGGTGTCTCAGAGTTGTTTTGAGTTGCATTTCTCTGATGGCCAAGGATTTTGAGCACTTTCTTAAGTGCCATTCAGCCATTCCAGATTCCTCTGTTGAGAATTCTCTATTTAGTTCTGCAGCCCATTTTTAATTTCATTGTTTGGTGTTTTGGTGGCTAGCTTCTTGAGTTCATTGTATATTTTGGAAATCAGCCCTCTGTCCGATGTGGGGTTGGTGAAGATCTTTTCCCATTCTGTGGGCTGTCATTTTGTCTTATCGACTATGTCCTTTGCCTTACAGAAGGGTCTCAGTTTCGGGAGGTCCCATTTATTAATTGAAGATCTCAATGTCTGTGCTACTGGTGTAATGTTCAGGAAGCAGTCTCCTGTGCCTATTCGTTCAAGGGTATCTCCCACTTTCTCTTCTAGAAGATTCTTCTCTTCTAGAAGTGTGGCTGGATTTATGGTGAGGTCTTTGATCCATTTGCACTTGTTTTATGCGTGGTGACCAATATGGATCTATCTGCAATCTTCTGCATGTCCGAATCCAGTTGTGCCAGCACCATTTGTTGAAATCTTTCTTCCATTGTATAGATTTAGCATCTTTGTCAAAAATTAGGTGATCATAGGTGTGTGGGTTATATCAGGGTTTCAATTCGATTCCATTGGACTATCTGTCTATTTTTGTGCCAATACCAAGCTGTTTTCAGAACTATGGCTCTATAATAGAGCTTGAAGTCAGGAATGGTGATGCCCCCAGAATATCCTTTATTGTACAGAGTGGTTTTGGCTATCCTGGGTCTTTTGTTTTTCCATATAAAGTTGAGTATTGTTCTTTCAAGGTCTGTGAAGAACTGTGTTGGGATTTTGATGGGTATTGCATTGACTCTGTACATTACTTTTGGCAAGACTGCCATTTTTACTATGTTGATTCTAACTATCCAAGAGCATGGGGATCTTTCCATTTTCTGGTATCTTCTTTAATTTCTCTCTTTATGGACTCAAAGTTGTTACTTTACAGGTCTTTCACTTTTTTGGTTAGTGTTACCCCAAGGTATTTTATGTTGCTTGTGGATATTGTGAAGAGTGATGTTTCTCTGATTTCTTTCTCATTGAATTTATCATGTGTATAAAGTAGGGCTACTGATTTTTTTCAGTTAATTATGTATCCTGCTACTTTGCTGAAGGTGTTTATCAGCTGTACGAGTTCCCTGGTAGTTTTTCGGGTTATTATGTAGACTATCATATCATCTGCAAACAGTCTAAGTTTGACTTCTTCCTTTCCAATTTGTATCCTTTGATCTCCTTTTGTTGTTTTATTGCTCTAGCTAGAACTTCAAGTACAATATTGAAGAGATATGGAGAGAGTGCACATCCTTGTGTTGTTCCTGATTTTAGAGCAATCACTTTGAGTTTCTCCCCATTTATTTTGATGTTGGCTGTTGGTTTTGCGTATATTGCTTTTATCGTGTTTAGATATGTTCCTGTTATTCCTGTTCCCTCCAAGATCTTTATCATAAAGGGGTGTTGGATTTTATCACAGGCTTTTTCAGAATCTAGTGAGATGATCATGTGATTTTCCTTTTTCAGTTTGTTAATATGGTGGATTACATTGATGGATATTTGTATGTTGAACCATCCTTGCATCACTGGGATGAAGCCTACTTGATCATAGTGGATGATTTTTCTGATGTGTTCTTGGATTCGATTCGCCAATATTTTGTTGAGTATTTGTGCATCTATGTTCATGAGGGATATTGGTCTGTAGTTCTCTTTTTTTAGTTGTATCTTTGTGTAGCTTGGGTATCAAAGTGATTGTAGCTTAGTAAAAAGAGTTTGGCAATATCCCTTCTGCTTCTATTGTGTGGAACAACTTGTGCAGTGCTGGTATTAAATTTTGTTTGAATTTCTGGTAGAATTCCGCAGTAAAGCCATCTGGCCCTGGGATTTTTTTGGTTGGAAGGCTTTTGATGACTGCTTCTATTTCATTCAGGTTATAGGACAATTTAAACTACTTATCTGTTCTTGGTTTAATTTTGGTAAGTGATATCTATCCAGGAAACTGCCCATTTCCTTTAGATTTTTGAATTTTATGGAGTACAGGTTTTCAAAGTATGACCTGATGATTCTCTGGATTTCCTCAGTGTCTGTTGTTATAACCCCCTTTTATTTCTGATTTTGTTAATTAGCATGCTCTCTCTCTGACTTTTGGTTAGTTTGCATAGAGGTTTGTCTATCTTGTTGAACTTCTCAAAGAACCAACTCTTTGTTTCATTCATTCTTTGTATTCTTTTTCTAGTTTCTACTTTATTGATTTCAGCCCTCAGTTTGATTATTTCCCGGCATCTACTCCTCAGTGCTTCTTTTTGCTCTAAAGCTTTCAGTTGTTCTGTCAATTCTCTCATGTGACTGTTCTCCAGTTTCTTCATACGAGCACTTAGTGCTATGAACTTTCCTCTTAGCACTGCTATCAAAGTGTCCCATAAGGTTGGGTGTGTTGTGTCTACATTCTCATTAAATTCTAGGAAGACTTTAATATCTTTTTTTTTATTTCTTCCTCAACCCAGGAATGGTGTAATTGGATGTTATTCAATTTCCACGAGTTTGTAGGTTTTCTGCAATTTGTATTGCTGTTGAATTCTAGCTTAAAGCATGATGATCTGAAAAGATACAGGGGGTTATTTCAATTCTTTTGTATCTGTGGAGGTTTGCTTTGATGCCAACTATGTGGTCAATTTTAGAGAAGGTGCCATGTGCCACTGAGAAGATGGTATATTCTTTTGTGTGCGGATGGAATATTCTATAGATACCTGTTAAATCCAGTTGGGTCATAACTTCTGTTAGATCCTTTGTTTCTTTGTTAAGATTCTGTCTGATGGTCCTGTCTAATGGCGAAAGCCGCGTGTTGAAGTCTCCTATTATAAGTGTGTGTCATTTTATATGTGGTTTGAGCTTTAGTAATGTTTCTTTCACAAATGTGGGTGCCTTCATATTTGGGGCTTAGATGTTCAGGATTGAGACTACATCTTGATGGACTTTTCCTGTGATGAGTATGAAATGCCCTTCTTCATCTCTTTTGATTGATTTTAGTTTGAAGTCTAATTTGTTAGATATTAGGATTGCTACACCAGCTTGTTTATTGGGCCCATTTGATTTGAAAATCTTTTCCCAACACTTTACTCTGAGGTAACACCTGTCTTTGAAGTTGAGGTGTGTTTTTTGTATACAGAAGAAGGATGGATTCTTTCTTCGCATCCATTCTGTTAGGCTGTATCTTTTTATGAGCAGGTTAAGACCATTGGCATTGAGGGATATTAATGTCCATTGATTGTTCCTGTTTGTTTTGGATTTATTTTTGGTGATGTCATTGTGTGCGGATTTCGCCCTCCTGTTTCTTTTCGTGTTTGGTAGAATTGGATTGCCAATATTTTTATGTGTGTAGTTATCTTCTTTGGGTTGAAGTTTTCTTTCTAGAACTTTCTATAGTGCTGGATTTGTGAATATGTATTGTTTAAGTCTGGTTTGGTCATGGAATATCTCCATCTATAGTGATTGAAAGTTTTGCTGGGTACAGTATTCTGGGTTGGCATCCATGCTCTCTTAGTGTTTATAGGATATCTATCCAGGATCTTCTGGCTTTCAAATTTCCATTGAGAAGTCGGGTGTGAT
This sequence comes from Cricetulus griseus, assembly GCF_003668045.3. Taxonomy (NCBI): domain Eukaryota; kingdom Metazoa; phylum Chordata; class Mammalia; order Rodentia; family Cricetidae; genus Cricetulus; species Cricetulus griseus. The sequence goes on from NC_048598.1 coordinate 110,967,232, forward strand.
TCTGATAGGTCTGCCTTTATATGTTACTTGGCTTTTTTCCTTTGCTGCTCTTAATATTTTCTCTTTATTCTGAAGGTCTGGTGTTTTGATTATTATGTGTTGAGGGGACTTCTTTTTATGATCCAGTCTGTTTGCTGTTCTGTAAGCTTCTTGTACTTTCATAGGCATATCCTTCTTTATGTTGGGGAAGTTTTCTTCTATGATTTTGTTGAATAGGTTTTCTGTACCTTTGAGATGTATTTCTTCACCTTCTTCTATACCTATTATTCTTAGGTTCAGCATTTACATTTATATATATTTATTTATATATTTCCTATATATTTTGTGTTAAATTTGTTGGACTTGAGATTTTCTTTGGTTGATGACTGTATATCCTCTAGCGAGTCTTCAACAACTGAGATTCTCTCTTCTGTCTCATGTATTCTATTGGTTATACTCACATCTTTAGTTCCTGATCATTTATCCAGCCTTTCTATTTCCAGAATCACCTCATTCTGTGTTTTCTTTATTGTTTCTATTTCATCTTTCATGCCTTGAACTGTTTCGAGTGCTTCCTTCACTTGTTTGGTTGATTTTCTTGGCTTTCTTTAGATTCTTTGAGACATTTGTTAACTTCTTGAAATCTTTGGTTTGTCTTTTCCTCCATCTCATGTAATTTTTTGCTTGTTTTTCCTTCTATTTCTTTAAGGGATTTTCTTGTTTCCTTTTTAAAGGACTCTATCATCTTCCTAAGATAATTTTTGAGATCCATCTCTTCTTCATACTCTGTGTTGGGCTTTTCAGATCTTGCTTGTGTGGAGCCCCTAGATTCTGGTGGTATCATATTGGTTTTTCTGTTGTTGAGTGTGTTCTTACTCTGTCTTCTTCCCATCTCTTCTTCCAGTGAGTGCAGGTGGCACAACTTCTGAGGCTGAGGCTAGGGCATCGCTACAGGACTTAGGGCAGGGTGTAGACCGAAGTGAGATGTGTCTGAACTCAGGGTGGACCTTCCAGTCTGGGCTGGTCCACTCTTGTCCGGAGGGGGTTTCAGGCAGGAGCGAGCAGGGGTTGATGGGAGAGTTTGGGAAACAGCAGCGCCCAGACTTACCTGAGTTTAGGGCACCCATCACTGGACAGAAGGCAGGGTGTAGACAGGGGTGAGTTATGTCTGGAATCATGATGGGCCTTCCGGTCTGGGCTGGTCCACTCTTGTCCAGGAGGTGGGGTGTTTCAGGCAGAAGCGAGCAGGTGTTCAAGGAGGAGGTTGGGCGGCAGGCAAAGCAGCGCCCAGACTCACCTGAGGCTAGGGCATCCCCTGCTGGACAGAGCTTTATTTTTAAACTTTTTAAAGTGAGTTTCACAGGGGTAGCTGACTTGACATATCATTGCTATTTATTTCATTTGTATATGTGGCTTTGTAATTTGAAAACTATTTCACTTCATGTAGTTTCGTGTTTCAAGGTGGAAGGGGGCTTTTTAAAAAGTCTTTACAGTTTAAAAAGTCTTAAAGGACATAAATTTTGTTAATAATATGAAATACAGAAAATGTTAAGCAACACCATCATTTTTATGCTTTAAAATTTATAATTCTTTAAAAATTAAATCATACACACAAACACACACACACACACACACACACACACACACACACACACACGGTAAATGTTAAGAAAAATAATCCTTGAATTTTTTTAGACATGTGTAACTTAACCATGAATGAATCCTGGATATGTTTGTGGGTGTGTCTGTAAGACATATTTTTATTATAAAAATGTATGTTCACATGTATAGTATATACTCCTTTCTGTGACTATTTATAAGCTATTGAAGCTGAAATTCTTAATGGTTTTAGCAACCAGATAACTAAATTCTCCACTTTAAAATAATTTTCTTACTAAATACAAGTTAATAAACTCAAAATAGAAGAATAAAATTAACTTGCATAGTTATCTATAAATACTGTTTTTTAAAGTGGTGATAGTAGAGTCTTTTCTTTTTTGTTGTTTTTTATTATTTTTGTATTTTTATTAATTTGTTTTTACTTTTTATATTTAAGTTAGAAAAAATTGTTTTACATATCAATCCTAGTTCCCTCTCCCTCCTGTCCTCTCCTGCCCCCACAGACCCCCTAACCCATCCCTCCTCCCTACTCCCTTTCCCCACCTGCAAGAAGTCAACCTGGGGCAAAAGCCAGGGATAGGGAATTGGGACAAGAGACACAGAAGAACTACAACAAGACAGGATTCTGATCAAGTGGCAAACTTTATTTTTCTCAGGCTAGCTTATATGATCTGTAGAGCAGGATATAGGGAGGGGTAGAATGGGTTTTTTGTACACCAGGTGTTAGTGTAGGCAGGATATTAGGAAGCCACAAAGAGGATGTTTGGCAGGGTAAAGAGTTCATGAGTAAGTGGTCCAGGAAGGGTTGCCTAGGAGGCTGAGCCTGTGGGTGGAGGACTGGGTTAAGTTGTTTCTTTTGTTGAGCTGAGGTTCTATGGAGCTGCTATGTAAAGGTTAATATACAACTATGTGGCCAGCCAAGAATGGCCTAGGATCTCATGGCAAGCCCTGAGATCTTTGTCTCCCAACACTTCCCCATCACCTCCCATATGCTCCTCAGAAGGGTTAAAGCCTCCCTAGGAAGTCTACTAAATCTGTCCCATCATCTTCTTGAGGCAGGACCAAGGCACCTCTCCATCCCCACATCGTGTCTAGGCTGAATACGGTATCTCTCCAGATAGAATGGGCTCCAATAAGTCATTTTGTGCATTAGAGGGAGATCTTGTGCCTACTGCCAGTGGCCTCATATATTGTCCCAGTTGCGCCATTGTAACCTATATTAAGGGAGTAGATTCATTTCTAATGTTCATTATTTTAATAGCTCCTTGGAACTAGCTAGGCATTCAATACCAGGAATCAATCAATCAATCTCTCTCTCTCTCTCTCTCTCTCTCTCTCTCTCTCTCTCTCTCTGTGTGTGTGTGTCCACACACACACACACACACACACACACACACACACACACACACACACACGTGCATGCTACTGTTTTTTCATTACCTTAAATTTTAGGATAAGCAAATTCATTTATTTGTTGCCATCTCATGACAGTTCCTGTAACTTTCTTATAGTTCTGCTGTATAATTGAATTGTCACTGAGCTTTCAAACCATGTAAGGAAAACAAGCATAGATTTATCTTTAAAGATTATATATAGATAGTGAATTACATATGACATGTTACTGTACTTTCAATACAACCTCATGCACTCTGTTTGCTAGCCAATATTTTGATTATTCAAACACTAAACCTACAAATTGTTTCAATGTATCTTTTAAAGTATGTTTATAATTTTAAATGCCATTGCAGTATTTTATAGTGAGGATAGCCAAAATGATTGCAACTCTAAAACAGACTCTGGGGACTGAAAATATTAAAAATAGACAGATATGCATTAATATATGTATGTTTGCCTGTTGTGCCAGACCACACGAGGGAGGTTGGAGGGAGTAATTACAGTTTGTCTCACAGACCTTCTTGGGGGTTATAAGGGAAAGACACTAGAAAAAGTTCAGAGGAGAATATGGTATACAATATTGATTCAAAAATTTAGCATTCTATTCCAGGGTACTCATAGCTGACCCTATTTAATTTGGACATGTTGTAGAATGCTGTCAGGTAGTGAGTAGCAAGAATCCTTAATGTGTTGATTTTCTTTGACCCAGTTAAATGCACTTTGTATACACCAAATTAATAAGGATTAAAAATCTCCAGGTGATAATATTCTGAGTACCTAAATGCTTTCTCTATTACCACATTCTTAAATTATTTACTTGGATCACTGAAAAGGAAAAAAGTAACCTTCAAGTGAAAAACAAAAATTCTCATGTGAAAAACGTTTATGTTTCCCAAATCCCTTGCTCGCTTAGCTTTTTGCAAGTGATTCTGTTTGCATGCAGTTAGCAAATGAGCAAAGAAGGTGAAGCTGCTTGAAGTCACCCTTTCAAGTGCACTACTTTGGGCTTATTAAGGTGATAAACACCTTTGACCAAGGCTCATGGTCAGCAGCATGGTCAGCAGAATCAGGTACTCCTGTTACTTTTGGCTTTTATGGGGATAGCGCAGCAGCTGCGTAAGCAGCTCCCCGTGCCAGTCCAGATTGCCCTGAGACTGTTGGTCACCACCTGGTTTGTGGCTTTCAGCGAGCCCAGGTATGTTTTAATAACCTTGGAACCGGGAACTCTTCAGCACCATTCCCATCCCAAGCCAGTCGCTGTATATCTTGGCAGAGGCAAGCTTATTTCTAAGGAAAGAGAAATATTTCCATTCTCTTAATAAGTCATTCCAAGTTTCCTGTGATGTTATAAATAATCGGGCAAACAGCCGGCTTTATTCTGCCTAATTTGATATGGCAGGTTTGCAGTGTCGAAAAGTTCACTCTCAACATAAACCATGCAACTGGACTCTGACCAATATTCTCCTTCGTGATGGGATAAACTTTATTATCAAGCTCACTCACTCGGGAAGGCAGCTAAGAGTCTGCCTGGCCTTCCCAGGCACTGACTGATAGAGAAGTCGGAGCTGGCCTTGCATACTGTTAGCATGAGGTCAACCCTTCCTGGGTTTTCTCTGGGGGACCAACACTAGTCTGACAAACTTAGCTAATATACCTGTCACTCAAGGTCAGGGAGAAGGAGGCTAGAAAAACAAAGTTGAAATTAACATGTGAGTAATTGGGAGAAGAACCATTACATATCCTTTCCAGTAAACATTTTGATAAAAAAGAGGCATGTTACTCTCTCTGTGACACTCTGTGTCAAATGTCCTTTCACAACCAGGTTCAAGGGCTGACTTGGACCTTGTAAATCCACAGAGAACTGAATTCTGGGCACAGATACGAAGGTCACCTGACAATGGTGATGAAAGATAAAACTACCATAAATTTAGAGCTCGGCCAAGAGTTTTAAATCTGCTGAAAGAGCTGAAAAGGCTTTCTGCCAATTAGGCTGATTTTTAATAGGATGTTTTTGTTGTTTTTAGTCCTTTGCCTGTATTTACAAATTGAACACGCTCAGATGAAATAACTCAAGTGTGGTTTGCATTGATTCACAAAAGTTATTTAAAGAGGAAGAAAAAAATGAGCTTGTTTTCAGCTAATTTGAAAGTTAAGCAATATCCTTAAATAATACATTTGTTTAAGTTGTTCATAGTTCATCTGGTCTTATGTTTTAAATTTGTATTTTATCCAAAATCTGACCTCCTTTTCTTTCCATTTTCTTATGAGGCCTAAGGCTACTCATGTTTCAATTAAGATCATTTTAGGAAATGCTTTTTTAAAAAATAAATTTATCAAGCTAAGTAGGAAAGTCCAAAACAAAATGTAAGATTGGGATTGGGGATTAGATCAAGGTTTTGAATCCAATGTGTAAAAGGTGTGGTGTTGGTTTCACTAGGAGAGAGAGAGAGAGTGGAGAGAGGAAAGAAAAAAAGAGGGGAACAGAAATAGAGGAGGAGGAGGAGGAATGGATGAAGGGGTGAAGGATAAAGGCAAAAGATACAATAGTGAAAGGAAGGTAGAGATGGTAAGAGACACAGTGATAAGTGCCCGTGTGAGTGAGGAATTTTTAATAAAGAACCTGCAGTCCAGGTCTTCTCTTAAATGTCCTATTGTTCAAAGATCATTGTCTGTAGAAGTGGTGAACACACAGCTATAGAGAAATAACTCAATAGCCTTGTACTTAAGGGCTGTCACATAACCCTGTTTCCCCACCCCACCCCATTTCAGAATGCCTGTGTCTTAATCTTTGCAACCTCTTATCATGTGGATATAGAACATCATCCAGCCTTGCATTTCACATTGCCACTTATTAGGAAGATGTTGTATCATCTTACTTTCCTAATCTGCCCTGTAACTTCTTGTTCTTGCTATTTCAGAATCCATACCTTAGCTTGTGAGAAGTATTACATTAGTTTACCAGAAAGCTTGCAACAAAATGCCCTCAAACATATGCCTTCAATGATCAGAAATTTATTGTCCCACTGTTCTCAAAGCTGGAAGTCTGAAGTCACAGGGTTGATGGGGTCCTGCTCTATCAAAACCTGAAGGAAATATTTTCCTTGACACTTCCTTATTTCTGATGTTTTACTGGCAGCCTGTGGCCTTCCTAGGTTTGTAAGTACGTAACTCTAACTTTCTTCTTCATTACATTTTATTTTTCTGGATGTCTGTATTCACATGCTGAGCTTCTTGTAACAAAACTCATAATATGTAAGAGGAGCATCCTATATTAACACAACTTTATTTTAATTAATTATATCTGATGTAACCCCATTTATAAAACAAGTTCATTTCTGATGTAGGGGAAATTAGACTTTGAAGAATTCTTTTGAGAGGGGGCAACAAATCAACCAGTAACAGTATTTGAAATACCACCCTGATAACTCCCCTTACAAGGTCATCTTATAAGGAATTGGTGATTAACTATACATTAAGTACCCTTGCCAGTTTTTATTTATGACATAAAAATAATTTTCTGGAATGCCAAGATGTCAGTTACAACTAAAATAAAATAACTTAAAGATTAAGCTTGGGATATATTTTTGTTTAACATTCCCAAAATTGTCCTCCTCCCATAATGAGACAGATGAAATGTCATCCATGTATGTTTCCAGTTAGGAATCAGTTGAGGTGGCTTTATTTTAAAAGACCACTATATTTTAATTGGATGTGTTTAACTGAAGCATTAAATGGAGACATTGCTGGCCTGAACAGATCCTATGCTAGATAAGGGCAAATATAATAAAGATGTCAGGGTGCTTCTCTGCAGCAAGTGAGATCATTATACAATTATGTTGCTTAGGAGGGCAAAGGGCAGAGTACATCTTACTATAACGTCTTATATTTTTGAAATATTGAATTTATTTTTTCATGTCTCTCATTTGGAGGTCTTCCATTAGAGTTGGAGGAGGTCACTCTATTGTGTTTCCCTGATTTCTTTTTTATACTAATAACAAAATAAATTAATTTAAATGTCCATGTCTTCAACAGTTTGATGACTGGCTGTTCTTCTAGAAGTCTTGAGTTCAATTCCCAGCAACCACATGGAGGTTCACAACCATCTGTAATGAAATCTGGTACCCTCCTCTGGCCTGTAGGCATATATACAGGAAGAACACTGAATACATAATAAATAAATAAATCTAAAAAACTGTTTTGTAAAAAGAGAAACATTGAAACTCACTTTTCCCTGTACTAAAATCAATTTACACAACATAAATGCAGGAACAGTGAATACATCAGAGAATAGAAGTTATACCAGTTGCAGATCTATAGATCTATGCAGAAGAGTATTGGAAATTTCTATTTCTCCATGAATTCTCCTTAAATCATCATTTGAAGTCATGATTATACACAAAATGAATGATAGGTACAAAGTGAAGATGTGAGAGGTATAGTCATGAGAGAACCCAGAAGTTATAGTATGTTACCTCATTTGGGTATGGCTATTCCTACCAGTACTATTGTTTGTAGGACCAATGTCAACTTCTACAAGCATTTTTAAGAAGGGTAGTAGATTAGTAAGTCAGTATGCACAGAATGTGTCAGGTCCAGAAAATTCAAAACGATAGGAAAGATAGCAAAAGACAGTACAGAACAATTTATTTTGTTTAAATGAAAATATTTGAACATAATGGAAATTGGCAATTGTAATTGTAGTGAGGAACATAGAAGCAGTACCCAAATATTCTTGGAAGGTAAGAAGTTACTGTAGATAAAAATTTTTTACTTTCCTAGTGGGATTCCAGCCTTCTCTAGATATTACCTTTTTGTTTGCCTCTCCTAGCACTCATGACATTTTAGTGGTTCTGCATTTGTTTAATTCGATTTCTTATGAACTCCTTATCAACTCCTACTAATTGTGGTTATATATTGAAATTCTATCTGATAAATGAGTAATCATAAGAAGAATTACAGAGAAGGAAGGAAAGAAGCAATCCAATAAAATATGGTTTTACATCATTGGTAGCCCAGAGAAAACCTCTGGAAACACTTGAAAGGACTGCTTAGAACAGACCTTCCAAGTATAGCATGGATGATAGAAGAAGCTAAATTATTCAACCATAAACTCTCCCCCTGTCTTCTTAGAGGACACAGGTATCTCATACTTGTGTGCTCCCTTCCTGTCTTATGGCACAGAACCCCCATAGGAAAAAGAAATGGAGAAATTCCAATGAGGATTAAATGGATATGGTCAAGGAACAAATGAAATCTGGGATGAAGTTTCTTGAAAGACAGTGGCTTCTATTCTGCTGCCAGAAGTACTTTCCCTGCAAAGAGAAGAAATTATGATTTCGCCAGTACATAAGAGCATAAAATATCATAGCTTCAATGATAGAAGATGAATAAAAAGGAGGAAAATATAGTACTTATTTTCAAGGACTTTCAGATTCATTGAAAATAATTGACTTCTGAGGAGGTAAATACTTGTTAGCAAGCATGAGGACCTGCTTTTGGATTCCAGAACCGCCCCCCCAAAAAAAAAACAGATGAAGCAGTGCACATCTTTAACCCCAGTGCTGCTACTTCCAGGGGTGAGGTGAAAGCATGAGAACTTTTAGAAGCTTTTAGGCTAGCTATTCTGGTTTATAAAGCATCAAGATGACACAACATAAACAGGGTAGAAGGTGAAGATTGGCAACTAAGATTTTCCTCTGATCATACATATGCTCACACTCATTCACAAAGACATATATATATATATGTATATACGTATATATACATATATATGTATATATATACATATATTATATATATATTATATATATTATATATATATTATATATATATATATATTCTCATACCTACGCACATTCATGATTCACAGACATATTAATAAACATGAAGATTTAAATAATAATAATATCAGTAACTAGGATTTTTACAAAGGACGTGCACACAGGATGGTGTGTAAAAGAGTGAATGTTATCAAAGCATGGCAGAGAATAAGGAATGATATTTATGAAACAAACATGAGAAGATGACTTTGATATTGTCACAATTAGTTCTGTGTGCCCTTTTTCATTAAAGATAGAGATTAAAAGAGGAGAGTGATATAGAAAAAGAAAGGATTACAATGGATGTCATTATACAGGAAGTTGAGATTCATCAGTGTATTTGGGAGAAAGAAGTCTGCTAAGGCAGCAATGGATAGGCCTTACAATGCTCATCTGGAATCAGAAATTTCTTTCTAGCTTACCTACTGTCTTTAAGCAGATGTTCCTTTAAAAGAGTATGGAGGCTCTGTCTACATCTGCCCTTGATTCTCTACTTAGCTTGAAGCTGAGTTATACTCCCATGTTCTTCCCTACCCCACCCTTGTGCTCTGTTATTCATTTAGATCTTCTATTTGGGGGAAATTAACAACTCACCACTGTCTGAAGCCCTTTGTTATCTTAGTCCAGCCACACATGCCATGCACAGCCAAATCAGTGGGACATCAAACAAGCACTTATAATTGGTTGGCAGGAAGAATGGGAACCAGTGGTTTCCTTGTGTCCTGGGATTCACCATTCAAGTTCAGTATCCAGGCTCAGAGAAACCTCATGCTGGTTGCAGGCACATTCTTGTTGCCAAGGTCCATGAAAAATTGAGACACATAAATGTGTAAAATACAGTGTTTCATTTTCTTTAGGGCCTGACCTAATTACAGCCAGCAGGTACAGTTTCGTCAAGAACATTGACTAACCCCACCTTGGCCTGAAAGCAAAAGCACCAGTTCCTCATTTCTTTTATTTTTCTTAGAAAACTGTTGAAGTATTTCACACCCAATCCTCCTCATTCCTTTCTTTCCATTTTTCCATTCTGAAATTCTGATGTACCTGTAAAACAATTTAATAAATGCCATACAAAGAACAGTGGCCATAAAAATCTCACACATTCGAGCACAGCTCTTGACGTCAGTGATCCAGAAAATGCCTCCAGCTCACAACAGTCATAGTTTGGCAGCTCCTGACTCCACTACTTTCTTCCCAGTCATTGTATTTATAAGCCTGGTGGAGTGAGGATTGCCAAGTCATTATTTCATGATCACTTGACAGTATTCTCTTTAAGCTTCCAAATTATATAAACATATTGATGCCCAGGGAGATATTTGTCCTGATAACTCAAAGATTAGTACATGTTGTGACCATTGAGAGTCGGGGAGAGGAAAGAATATAAGAGGACACTATGCACATCATCCCAAAGACACAAATACATTCACACGTATTTTAGATTCACATAGGCCCCATTGATTTTCTATTTTGGATTTCTTGGGGCTACTTTTGTGATTCGAAGGAAACAATCCAGAGAATGAAAACTGGATACTCAGCACATATTGGCTTGCAGCTTTTACTAGAAAACTGTTATAGAAGAATGACCTTTCCATTTGTCTCTACAGATAAAATGTCAGATTCATGGAAAACTCAACATCACTGTGGCAGCTGGCAAAGATCTTCTTTGCAAAATGCCAGTAACTTCAAACTTTGCAATAGTCCTATTTATTCTGTATCTCAATGTTTTAGTGGGAGGGACTATGTTGCTATTCATGATTTCGTTTGCATGATTCACTTATCTCAGGGCCATGTAAGTCAGAAACCTGATTTATATCTTTGAAAATATTTTTTCCTTTTCACTTTTTAAAATTTAAATTAGAAACAATATTGTTTTATATGTCAATGCCAGTACCTTCTACTCTCCATTCCTCCCCTGCTCTCCATAAACTCCCTATCCCATTCCCTTTCTGCTCCGGAGGAGGAAGAGGCCTTCCATGGAGGATCCTCAAATTCTGTCACATCATTTGAAGCAGTGCCTAGGAGTTCCCCTGTGTGTCTAGGCTGAGAGAGTATCCTTCTATGTGGAATGGGCTCCAAAATTCCATCTGTGTACTAGGGATAAATACTGAGCCACTACCAGAGGCCCCATAGAGTACCCATGCCACCTAACTGACAGCCACATTCAGGGGATCTGGAACAGTCCTATGTTGGTTTCCCAGCTATCAGTCTGGTGTCCATGATGCCCACTTTGTTCAGGTCAGTTGTTTCTGTGGGTTTCTCCCACCTGGTCTTGACTCTGCTTCTCACTTCTCCCTCTCTGCAACTGGATTCTAAGAGTTGTGCTCAGTGTTTAGCTGTGGGTGTCTGCTTCTGCTTCCATCAATTCCAGTGGGCCTTTCCTTAAACACTGAATCCATAGGAAAAAAAAAAAGTCGGCAGAAACTACTTCTACAAGACTAAATGGCTTCATCTCTGCAAAGTCGCTCAGAGTTTTAAGGGAGAATACACATGGCGGTTTCAGGAAGTGAAGTTCTCCAAAACATAGTTTGGGAAGCATAATAGAAAAGCTTGAGCTGGTGAGGAGGCTCGGAGGTTACCAGCAGTGACTGCTCTTCCAGAGGTCCTGAGTTCAATTTCCAGGAACCACATGGTGGCTCACATAACATCCGTTATGAGATCTGGTGCCCTCTTCTGGTGTGCAGATATACATGGAAGCAGAATGTTGTCTACATAATAAATAAATAAATCTAAAAAACTATGCATTTCTTTTTAAAAAGAGAGAGAGAGAGAGAGAGAGAGAGAGAGAGAGAGAGAGAGAGAGAGAGAGAGAGAGAGAAGAGCTCATTTTGGTCATGAATACACAAATTCTTGACCCCAGCAGAAATTTCTGAACAAATTCCAGCTCTTATCAATATGAATAATCTTTTTTGCCACTTTGTTCTAAGGATACCCTGTCTCAACATTCCACTACTAAAACAGGAAGGCCACCACACTCATCTGATGTTTCCTTGGGTTCTGGGAAACTGAAAACCAGTTCTTATACTTGCATGACAAGTACTTTAACACTGAATTTTCTTCTCAGGCCACAAAACCTGCTTTATACATTAGCTTGCTTATTTTAGTCATGAGAAACCCTGAACTTAAATGAAATCATGAGTTTGGAGGTGGGCATTGCCTGTGAACATTCCAGCAGCTCACATCAAATAATTTCCAAGATTTCATTTCTTCTGAAATCACTAGAACAATTAGATGAGCCTACTTACATAGTTGGCATTATTTTCTTCTAAGCAAAAGAAATTTCAATTTTGGCTAAATATCAACTTCTTCTTACCAGTTAATAAGAGGATGATAATACTATAACAACAAACACAAAATAAGATCAGTCCTTCTCTAGGTCATCTCCTCCAAATACATTTCTAAGATTTCATTTCTTGCTATAGTATTTCCAAATCCTTTTGGTACAACTATAACTCCAAATTTAAATATGTGAAATTTTACTTTTGAAAGTCTTTCAAAATAAAGATAATTTGGCTGCTTATGTTTAGCTCATGATGAAGGTCAAAGTTTATTGTTAATTCTCGTTTTTAACTTTTAATTTTTTATTTCAATTAGAAAGAAGAATAATTTACATATCAATCCCAGGTCTCTCTCCCTCCCCTCCTCCCTAGTCCATCCCCCAAAAGACCCTACCTATCCCATACCCATACTGCTGCCCAGGGAAGGTGAGGCCTTGCATAAGGGGTCTTCAGTGTCTGTCATATCCTTTAGGATAGGGCCTAGGCCCACCCCCTTGTGTCTAGGCTCAGGGAGTATCCCTCCATATGAGATGGGTTCCAAAGTCCACTCCCATGCTAGGGATAAGTACTGATCCACTAAAAGGGGCCCCATAGATTTCCAAGGTCTCCTCACTAACACCCACATTCAGGGGGTCAGGATCAGTCCCATGCTGGTCCCATCTATCAGTCTGGGAATCAAGAGCTCTTGGTTGTTCAGGTCAGCTGTTTCTGTGGGTTTCACCAGCCTGGTATGGACCCGTTTGCTCATCAGTCCTCCTTCTCTGCAACTGGATTTCAGTTCAGTTCAAGGTTTAGCTGTGAGTGTCTGCTTCTACAACCATTAGCACATTTTTTCTATCTATTCTTCAGTCGAGGGGCATATAAGTTGCTTCCAGGATTTGGCTATAACAAATAATGCTGCTGTGAACATAGTTGAACAGATGTCCTTGAGGTAGGAATGTGCTTCTTTTGGGTATATGCTTAAGAGTGGAATTACTGGATATTGTGGTAGACAGATTCCCATTTTCCAGAGAAATCGCCATACAGATTTCCAAAGTGGCTATACCAGTTGGCACTCCCACCAGCAGTAGAGGAGTGTTCCCCTTTCTCCACATTCTCTCCATTGGTGTTTTTGATTTTAGCCATTCTGATAGGTGTAAGAGGGTATCCCAGAGTTGTTTTGATTTGCATTTCCCTGATGGCTAAGGATGTTGAACACTTTCTTATGTGCCTTTCAGACATTTTAGATTCCTCTAATGAGAATTGTTTATTTAGTTCTGTACCCCACTTTTTAATTGCATAATTTGGTGTTTTGGAGACTAGCTTCTTGAGTTCTTTGTAAATTTTTGAGATCAGCCCTCTGTCGGATGTGGGGTTGGTGAAGATCTTTTCCCAATGCATGAGCTATCATTTTTGTCTTCTTGACTGTGCCTTACAGAAGATTCATAGATTCAGGGGTTACAATTTATTAATAGTGGATCTCAGTGTCTGTGCTACTGGTGTTATATTCAGGAAGTGGTCTCCTGTACCAATTCGTACAATGGTATTTTCTACTTTCTCTTCTAATGAGGTCAGTGTGGCTGGGTTTATGTTGAGGTCTTTGATCCATTTGGACTTAAGTTTTGTGCATGGTGATAGACATGGATCTATCTGCAGTCTTCTACATGCCAGCATCCATTTATGCCAGCACCATTTGTTGAAGATGCTTTCTTTATTCCATTGCATAGCTTTAGCTTCTTTGTAAAAAGTTAAGTATTCATAGGCATTCGGGTTAATATCAGGGTTTTCAACTCGATTCCATTGGTCTATCTGTCTATTTTTGTGCCAATACCAAGCTGTTTTTAGGGCTATAGCTCTATAATAGAACTTCAAATCTGGGATAGTGCTGCCCCTGGAAGTCCTTTTATTGTACAGTGTTGTTTTGGCTATCCTGGATCTTATGTTTTTCCATATAAAGTTGAGAATTGATTTTTCACGTTCTGTGAAGAATTTTGCTGGGATTTTGATGGGGATTGCATTGAATCTGTAGATTGCTATTGGCAAGATTACCATTTTTACTATGTTGATCATACCTATCCAAGAACATGGGAGATCCTTCCATTTTCTGGTATCTTCTTTAATTTCTTTCTTTAAAGACTCAAAATTCTTATGAAACAGGTCTTTCACTCTTTTGGTTAGCATTACTCGAATGTATTTTATGTTGTTTGCGGCAATTGTAAATGCTGATGATTCTCTGATTTCTTTCTCAGCACATTTATCATCCATATATAGTATGGCTACTGATTTTTTTTTGAGTTAATCTTATACCTGCCACTTTGGTGAAGGTGTTTATCAGCTGTAGGAGTTCCCTGGTAGAGGTTTTCCTGTCATTTATGTAGACTATCATATCATCTGCAAACAGTGAAAGCTTGACTTCTTCCTTTCCAATTTGTACCCTCTTGATCTCCATTTGTTGTCTTATTGCTCTACCTAGAACTTCAAAGAAAATATTGAAGAGAAATGGAGAGAGAGGACAGCCTTGTCTTGTTCCCGATTTTAGAGTAATAGCTTTGAGTTTCTCTACATTTAGTTTGATGTTGGCTGTTGGCTTAATGTATACTGTTTTTATTATGTTCAGTTATGTTCCTGATATCCCTGATCTCGCCAGAACCTTTATCATGAAGGGATGTTGGATTTTGTCAAAAGTTTTTCTAATGAGATGATGATGTGGTTTCTCTTCTCCGGTTGGTTTATATGGTGGATTACATTGATAGATTTTCAAATGTTAAACAAACCCTGCCTCCCGGGACTGTAGCCTACTTGGTCATGTTGGATGATTTTTCTGATATGTTCTTGATTCAGTTTGGCAGTATTTTTTGAGTATTTTTGCATCAATTTTCATGAGTGATTTTGGACTGTAGTTCTTTTTCTTAGTTGTGTCTTTGTATTGCTTGGGTACCAGGGTAATTTTAGCTTCAGAAAAAGAGTTTGGCAATGAATCTTCTGCCTCTATTGTGTGGAACCATTTGAGGAAGGAGTATTGGTATTATCTCTTCTTTGAATTTCCGGTATAATTCTGCACAGAAGCCATCTGACCCTGGGATGTTTTTTGTTGGGAGACTTTTGATGACTACTTCTATTTCCTTAAAGGTTATAGGTCGGTTTGAGTTGCTTATTTGTTCTTGATTCAATTTTGGTAAGTGATATCTGCCCAGAAAATTGTCCATTTCCTTTACATTTCCCAATTTTGTGGGGAGTACAGGTTTTCAAAGGATGGCCTGAAGATTCTCTGGATTTCCTCAATGTCTGTTGTTATGTCACCCTTTTCATTTCTGAGTTTGTTAATTTGCATGTTATCTCTCTGCCTTTTGATTAGTTTAGATAAAGGTTTGTATATCTTGTTGTTCTTCTCAAAGAAACAACTCTTTTTACATTGATTCTTTGAATTGTTTTCTTTCTTTCAGCTTTATTGATTTCTGCCCTCATTTTTATTATTTCCTGGCATCTACTCCTCAGGGGTGAATTTGCTTCCATTTGTTCTAGAGCTTTCAGAAGTGTTGTCAAATCTCTGGCGTGACTATTCTCTAGTTTCTTCATGTGAGCACTTAGAACTATGAGCTTTCTTCTTGGTACTGCTTTAAAAGTGTCCCAGAAGTTTGGGTATATTGTATTTTCATTTTCATTGAACTTTGGGAAGTCTTTAATTTCTTTTTTTCTTCCTTGACCTAGGAGTGTTACAATTGCGTGTTGTTCAATTTCTATGAGTTGGCAGGTTTTCTGCCATTTGTTTTGTTGTTGAATTCTAACTTAAAGCATGGTGGTCTTATAAGACACAGGGATTATTCAAATTTTTTGGTACCTGTTGAGGTTTGCTATGTTGCCGAGTATGTGGTCAATTTTAGAGAAGGTTCCATGTAGTGCTAAAAAGAAGGTATATTCTTTTGTGTTTGGATGGAATATTCTATAGATGTCTGTTAATCCCAATTGGGTCATAACTTCTGTTGTTTCCTTTGTCTCTTTGTCAAGTTTCTGTCTGGTGGCACTCTCCAGCGGTGAGATTGGAGTGTTGAAATCTCCCACTATAACTGTGTGAGGTCTTATTTGTGATTTGAGTTTTAATAATTCTTCTTTTATGGACGTTGGTGCCTTTGTATTTGGAGCATAGATGTTTAGAATAAGAGACTTCTTCCTGATGAATTTTTCCTGTGATAAATATGAAATGACCTTTTTCTCCTCTTTTGATTGATTTTAGTTTGAAGTCTAATTTGTTAGATACTAGGATAGCTACCCCATCTCATTTCTTGGGTCCATTTGATTGGAATATCTTATCCCAACTCTTTACTCTGAGGCAATGTCTGTCTTTGAATTTGAGGTGTGTTTCTTGTATGCAGCAGAAGGTTGGATTCTGTCTTTGTATCCACTCTGTTAGCCTGCATCTTTTTATAGGCAAGTTAAAACCATTAATATCGAGGGAAATTAAGGACCATTGAGTGCTTATTCATGTTTGTTTTTGATTTGTTACTGGTAGTGGTATTGTGTGTGGGTTTACCCTGCTTTTTCTTTTTGGTTTTGGTAAAGTGGGATTATATATTGCCTATGTTTTTGTGAGTGTAGTTAATTTGCTTAGGTTGGAGTTTTCCTTCCAGCACTTTCTGTAGGGATGGATTAGTGGTTACATATTGATTAAATCTGGTTTTGTTGTGGAATATCTTCTTTTCTACATTTATTGTGATCGAAAGCTTTGCTGGGTATGGTAGTCTGGACTGGCATCAGTGTTCTCTTAGAGTTGGTAGAATATCTATCCAGGTCCCTCTGGCTTTCAGAGTTTCCATGGAGAAATCCGGTGTAATTCTGATAGGTTTTCCTTTATATGTTACTTGGCTTTTTCCTTTGCTACTGTTAATATTCTTTCTTTATTCTGTATATTTGGTGTACCGACGGAGAAGCCTTGTAGATCCAAAACACTTATTCAGATAGTACCAGCCACGTGCAAGCCAGAACATGCCCAGAGGCAGGAAGCTAGGGAGGCCAGAGGGAAGGGGCTCTCACGTGTCTGTAGCACCTTAAGAACACCCCACGCATCATCATGAACATCCCTTGACCACAACCTGACAGGTGTGGTTAAGCACATCTGTAGCCAGCCCTTAGGAGGCGTGGTTACAGTGTCTCCCTACAGTTTGGTGTTTTAATTTTTATGTGATGAGGGGACTTTCTTTTGTGGTCTACTCTATTTGGTTTTCTGTAGGCTTCCTGTAATTTCATTGGCATGTCTTTCTTTAGGTTAGGAACGTTCTCTATGATTTTTTTAATATGTTTTCTGCAACTATGAGATGGGTTTCTTCATCTTCTATACCTATTAATCTTTGGTTTGGTGTTTTCATGGTGTTCCATATTTCCTGGATATATTGTGTTAAGGATTTGTTGGACTTGACATTTTCTTTGCTTGATGAGTTTATTTCCTCTAGTTTATCTTCAGCGTCTGAGATTCTGTCTTCCATCTCTTGTATTCTGTTGGTTATGCTTGTGTCTGTGGTTCCTGATTGTTTAATCAGCTTTTCCACTTCCAGCATACCCTCAGTTTGTGTTTTCTTTTTTTTTCTATTTCAGTTTTCAGATCTTTAACTGTTTCCTACAGCTGTTTAATAGTCTTTCCCTGGCTTTCCTTTATTTCTTTGATCTTTTGGTTTGTTTTTTCTTCTATTTCTCTGAAGGATTTTCTCATTTCCTCTCTTAGGGTCTCTATCACCTGCTTGAAGTTGTTTTTAAGGTTGCTCTCTTCTGCTTCATCTGTGTTGGGATGTTCAGGGCTTGCTGGTGTAGAGTCCCTATACTCTGGTGATGTCATATTGGTTTTCCTGTTGTTAGATGTATTCTTATATTGTCATCTTCCCATCTCTTCTTCCAGTGGGTGCAGGTGGTGTATCTTCCTTTCCTTGTGTGTATGGGTCCAAGGTTCTCTTCTGGTTTTTGCAAGAGGGTTGGATATTCTGAGAAATCTCAGGGTGGATGCAATCAGGTCTGAGGCACTAGTTCTCCAGGTGGGTGGGAGCAGGAGTAGCACAGAAATGTGAGCAGACTCTGGGTTGCTTGATCCTCAGGGGCCAAGTCAATCTGAAAGCAGACCCCAGGATAGGAGTTCCCAGAGTGGACAGGTGGAAGTTGGGTCCAATCAGGGCCGAAGCAGCTCACCTTTGCCCTGAGTGGGGGTGTTAGTCCATTGTTAATTTTTACTACCATTTTTTTAACCATTTTATTCTGCTTTGTACTTTCAAAAAGAAGTTTTTTGTGGTTATTATGTTTTAGAAACTGGGCATTATATTTGAATTTTATGAATGCTTCTCATTTATTTGGATTTTTTTTAAAAAAAGGCTGGTTGTACAATGACAAACCTTGTAGCTTTTTAGTTATAAGATTTTTGTGCACAATGAAACTGAGAAAAAACAGTAATTAACAGTGATGAATATACAGAGTAGCAATTACCAGATGTTGCAGGGAAGTGGATAGAGCAAGAGGGGAATATAGTTTTGTTGGAATAGAGTTGTACGATGGTTACACAGTTTATGTCTACAAAATTCATTTGTTAAGCTTAATGTCCAGTTCAAGTGTTTGCACATTTGTGCATACACTCTAAATTATAAATGGAAACCCAACTCTTCATTTTGTAAAGTATTAACTGATTTATGAAACTGTCATGAAGATGGAGCCTGTAGAAGGGTGCTTGTTTGCACTGCCAGCCATTTAAGAATTCAGTAAGATCTATAGAGATGGCCCTTGACAGTTGCCATCTTCAGAACTTTGTGAAATTAATTACTAGTGTTTATAATCCAGATGGTCCATGATGTTCTTCAATGGTAGTAGAGAACACCTGACATGTCAGAAAGAAGGTGTTCTCTGTGGTATTTGTGATGTGCACTATGAGACTTTAGGGTTTATGAACCGGAAACCTATCACATGTAAGAGAGTGCTCCTTGTGTAGCAGAATGTAAGGACACTTACGATATTCTGGAATAATAGCCACCTGTGGGAGAAAGCGTTTGAACATGTTCTAGACAAAAGTGCATGCAGAAAAACTCAGCTAAAGAAAAGGAACAAACCAAAATGCAAAATTATTCATTATGTATATATGGCAACTGATTGAAAGGCTTCAGGATAAAAGAAGAAGAGGGAGGAGGAGAAGAAGGAGGAGAAGGATAAGAAGAAGAAGGAGAAGGAGAAGAAGAAGAATTACTTACTGACTTAATTTTAGCTACCTTGTTAAAATATCCACAGTTAATACTCAAGTATAATCTAATGATTTACTAATAGATTTTTCTCAGAAATGCAGATTTTTCTGGAAATTCTTCATGGCTAGTCATAGATTCTCTAGACCTATGCAGTATTTGTCATCTTACGTCGTTTAGAAATGTGTACTAAATCTCAATTATTTATTTTTTCCATTTCATGGAAAATGAAAAGCATTGTGAACAATAATAGAATATCTCCATGCGTTTCTTTTTTTAATAGTCACAAACCTAAATCTAGCTGAGGCACCTAGTTAGATATTTCTTTGTGCTGCCAGCTCACAAAGAAAGAAAATGACACGGAGTTTGTTAATTATGGAAGCAGAGCATATAATTGAGGTTTGTTTCTAACTAGCTCTTATAACTTCAATTTACCCATTTCCCTTAATCTGTGTTTTGCCATGTGGCTTTTTACCTTTCCTTCATTCTGTATGTCTGACTCCCTTTACATCTCAAGATGTCTTCTGAATCTCTATATTCTTCCTGTCTCTGCTCAGAAGTCGAACCTATACATCCTGCCTAGCTATTGGATGTTCAACTCTTTATTAAACCACCCACACCATATACCTTCACACAGTGTACAAATATCATGCATGAGAGGCAAGAATTTATAGTGCAGATTGCTAGAAAGATATCGACAACCTTGTCTACAACACAAAGACTTCCATGCATTGCAGATCATTAGCCTACTGTTCTTTCTGTCCCCCAGAGAGCAGCTTCTTTACATACAGATGTATTTATTGCAAATGCCACGTGGAAATTGGCATGCATATTTTAGTGAAGTATGCCTTGTTCCTTTGGATTTTGAGAATAGACAGGATGTTTCAGATATGCGTCTCTCAAATACATTTTCACGTTGTCTTTGGTGTTCTAAAGCAAGGACTCAGTCAGGGAGAAACTGGGAGGATTTGTTGGATCAGCCTCTTTATTTCAAACAACAAACTCAGATTTTCAATGGAGTGATCCATGCACTAAGCAGATGAGTAGAGGCAATTTGTGCAGATGCTCTGTAGTGAGACCTAAGGAATGTAGCCAATGTCAAATCCAGCCAGGGATACTTTGATGTCTGGGAAAGCAGACTGGTGTCACATTCAAATAGCTACACAAGCAAAAAGCTTGTAGCCAGCTGTTGAGCCCCCTTTACTCTTCATTACACAGTGATGATTGCTTTCAGGATATGCCATTCTAAGAAACAGCAAATAAAACACCAGAGGCAAAGTAAACAATACTTAAGTATTTCACACAAAGAATAAATTAAACCTAAAATATTTTATCCTTTTACTTTTGTCAAATCGCAAGCTAATCTTGTTAGGAATGAGTAATCTTGGAAGCCATACCTTTTGACTTTAGTATTTCCATTTAATTAACACAGACATATCTTCAAAAGAATAAATAAAAGGAGTAGGACTTATGGATATTAGTTTCATTTGCCTTTGATATATGAAATGAAAGAAAGCATTTTAATTACAGAACAGGTGTTTTAAACAATAGTGTTATATTCTGCAAGCTAAAAAAAATAAATAAGTGAAGATTTTTAATGAGATGATTAAAAACTAAATAATCCAGAAAAAAAGAACTTTGCTATTAATCAAAAGCAAACCACAAACTAAAATACAAGAGAAAAGAATCTATATTTAAAAAGAAATAAGATTTTGTTATTCCTGGAAGACTGTTATTGCATCCTCCACCTAAAATTCTAAAAAAAAAGAGAATGTTTGTAACTCTGTACTTTCTGTAAAATATGACTGAGCAATTCAACCATGCTATCAAGGTTAGGTCTAAAAAATTGTGCTGTTTTAATAGAAAGTTAACAATACCATACCAGATTAAAAAAAATGGACATTGAAGGCTTTCAAAAGGATTATTATTTAGAAGATTCCAGGTGTAACAATTGTTAGCAGAGTGTAGCAATACACAAGTGTACATGCCTGAAAAATTGTCACACATCTCTGTCCAGTTGTTATGTTAGAGGTGCTCATAAGACGTTAGTGATGGAAGATTTGTTGTTGACAATGGAGGAAAAAAATCTACCTCCCAATATATAAAATATTAAAGAAAATATTGAGTCTGTCTGTAAATTGGAGTGAATGAACATTTAAAAATATTTTAATTGTTCTTATAAATCAGGCTGACTTTGGTAATTGTGATGAAGATAATTTCAAAAATCAACATAGAATATAAAATGCTGACAGTATGTGAGGGAGCTATTGATGTATAAAGACAATAGAATATGCAATCACTTCTCTTTATGTAACCAAAGAGAGAATTTTAAGACATATATCTTTATTATATGTTGGTGTTGGCTGGCAGGTGACTGGAGGAACCAGAAACCTGGTCATTCCCAGAGTTTTCCTGCTACATCAACTGCTTCTGATACTATATATTTTTCTTTCCTAATTTATTTTATGTTTTTTGAGATGTCAGCACTGGAACATAAAATATAATATGTGATGAATATATGCTGTACTCTTTAGCAATACCCCAAGCCATTTTCAGTCTTTTTCCTTTTATCAGAATCTCACTAAGTTGTACTGAAGGGCCTTGAGCTTGCTTTATAGGCACAGGAAAACCCTGAATTCATGGTCCATGTAGTATCGCCCCACCATGCGGCCCCTGTCTTCAGCCTTCTCATATCTGGCAAACAGTTCTGAGCCAAAAGGTTGAGCTTCTGATATTAAACTTTACTTTTGAAGTGGAGACTGAAGTTGTTTTTGTTTTGCACTTTATCAGCTGATGCAGGGGATCTTGGGATGCTTTTTCTTAAGGCAGTCACTGCCAACACAATATTTCTCACTGCTTGAATGATATATCAGTGTTTTTACTTTGAAGAACTTATATATCAATAAAAGTAAAAATGATTATTTATTGACCACCCAAATAATGTCTCATCTTATCATTCTAATACATATATTCAAGTATTCCAAATCCCAAGAAGAAAATTGAAACTCAGAAACAAATTTCAGATAAAGGATATTCATTGTGTAGCCCATAATTTTGAGAATTCCTTCAGGAAACAAAGAAAGCAACCTACATTAAAGTCATCTTACCTAAACAAGATCTATACTTTCAATTATCAATCCTCCCTCCAACTCTGGCCTGCTACAATTGTTCTTCAGCACGCCTGAACCCACAGCGGTGTTCACACATACACATACGTGTACCACACATACCTTGCTTGGATCCATTTTAATAGTGGAAAGCTAAAGCCAGGTGTGATTGTTTTTATTTTTTTCTACCTACATGAAAGATTCACTACTTTTTAAGGTTTTACACTCACAAACGTGAGAATTTCATTAAAGAAATGATGAAGATATAAACACAATTTCATAGGTCTCAAGAAGCTCCAATGTACTTTTTGAAATTAGAATGTTTTTTAGAATGAAAATACAGATGCAATTGGCAATGTTTGAATCTACATGTGACTGTACTCAACTAAGAAGTAATGAAAATTTCTTTTGAACCCTGTGTAGCTTTGAAGCCTGTCCTGGAACTACCTCTTGTAGACCAAGCTGGTCTCAACTCACAGAGATATGCCACCTCTGCCTCACAATTGCTGGGATTAAAGGAGTATGCCACTACCACCTGGCTGAAGTAATGAACATTTCATTGACATACTTTCAAAAAATAACGTTTCATGAAAATATGCAATTCTTTGCTGTTTAAAGAATCAAACCACTGAGCTTTATCTTTTTCTTAAAGCCTCTTTTTATCTTTGCTCTCATCTATAGTGGTGGTAAAAACATTGAATTTTCACTTTCGCTTTCTAGATTATTTCAGCATTATAATTATAAGTTCTATATTATTTTAGGATACAAATGGGATTGTGTGGTTTTCACTTTTCTCTGAGAGAGCTGTGATAATTTGAAATTGAAGAATGATAGAGGGATAAATATTGTGGTTCCACTGCCAGTGGCGCTCAAAACTGTCCAAGTCCCCCAACTCTCACCCACATTCAGGGGGCCTAATTCAGTCTTATGCAGGATTCCCAGCTGTCAGTCTGGAGTCAATGAGCTCCCACTTGCTAGAGTCAGCTGTTTCTGTGGGTTTCCCCAACATGGTTTTCAACTCATTGCTCATATTATTTATTGTTCCTCCCTCTCTACAACTGGATTCCAGGAGTTCTGCTCAGTGCTTAGCTGTGATTTTTTGCATCTGCATCCATCAGCTACTGAATGAAGGCTCTAAGATGGCAATTAAGGTAGTCATCAGTGTGATTATAGGGGAAGGGGAGTTAAAGTAGCCTCTCCACTATTGCTTAGATTCTTAGCTGGGGTCATCCTTTTCGACTCCTGGAAATTTCTGTAGTGCCAGGTTTCTTGTTAACCCCATAATGGTTGCCTCTATCAAGATATCTCTTTCCTTAAACTCCCTCTCTCTCCTTCCTCCAACTCAACCTTCTTTATCCCTCATGTTCTCACTCCCTCCTCTTCTCCCCTCCCCACTCACCTGCTACCCACCCCCATGCTCCATGAAGGTCCATGTCGGTCTCTCTTAGGGTCTTCCTTGTTTTTGGCTTCTCTGCAGTTGTGGACTTTATGCTGGTTTTCTTTTGCTTTATGTCTAATATCCACTTATGAGTGAGTACTTACTTTGTTTGTCTTTCTGTGCCTGGGTTACCACAGCTAGGATGGTTTCTTCCAGTTCCATCCATTTGCCTGAAAATTTCAAGATGTCATTGATTTTTATCACTGAGTAGGACTGTTTTTTTTTGGAGCCCATTCCCTATGGAAGGATACCTTGCTCAGCCTAAATACAGGGGGGAGGGCCTCCATCCTGCCCTAAAGGATGTGACAGATTTTTGATGATCGCCCATGGGAGGCGCCACCTCACCATCTCTGAGGAGTGGATGGAGGGGGGGATGATAGAGGAACCTGGGAGGACTGGATGGAGAGGGAACTGGGTTTGGTATGTAAAATAAGATTTTTTAAAAAAGAATGATACCAAGACTCATAAAGAAGCATGGGGTAATTTGACTGTTTTGGACATTTAATGTCAGTATAATTTTCATACCTTTGTCATTTAAAGAAAGGTCAACTACAGAGTACTGATTCCTATCCCTTTAATTCACATGCTACTAATTAATAATGCTAATTAAAATTATATATTATTTACTTCCTTTAAATTTCCAAGAACTTATTTAGTATTTATTTTAATGATCAATAAGACGCTTAATCGATGAGTCAATGTTTATATCTTCATCTAATGAAATTTTATTTTCTGTTGAAAAACAAGATAAAATGAAACATCGAATTTTTATTAGTATTAACTAACTGTATAGTCTAAATTGCTACATGATTTTAAAATTAAGTATAAAAGAATATGGCTTGTATTTCCGAAGAGTGGAGCCTCTTCAATGGCAATCTAAAAGAATACCTGAAGGAATGAACCCTATGGAGAATCCTGTAGTTATGTCTTATAAAATCCCAACTCTGTGTGTATTTATGCAAATGTGTATCCACTTTGAAATGTGTATGTTTAAATTAAATAATTGTGTTTGACATGAATTTTATATGTAAACATAAACATATAGTACTGATGTGTATGAGATTCTTTAAAAACATTTTGTGAGTTCACAGCAAGGTAATATTTTAAAATGTAAATGAATGTGCTTGCTTTTCAGAACTTCTTTAGAGAAGAAAACAAGAAGCATAATCTTCCTAACCTAAGTACTACACACAGTGAATTAATGTATTTTATTTCAATGTAAACATATATATTTTACTTTCAATTATCTGATCATTATGTATTAGTGCAAATATTTGACTTTTCCATGAATACTGCTTCTATTTTAAAGTGTATTTTTTCAAAAATCACTGATAACAATTATATCATTGTTACCTGAAAGAGTTTTGATACACATACATATAATATTTTCAGTAAATTCATTTTGTAGGTTAGTGAAAATTCAAGAATAGCAACTGCAACTTAAATATTTGACAATTTTAATAAATTTCCAATGAGAATTAGTTATTTTTGATGCAAGCAATACATCATTTTTCCATTATCATCAGTACCCATAATCTGCAGTTTTATTTAAATTAGAAACAAGCTTTTTTACATGTCAATCCCAGTTCCCTCGCCCTCCCATCCTCCTCTACCCTCCACTGACTGCCTATCCCATCGCCTTTCTGCTACCCAAGGAGGGTGAGTCCTTTCATGGGGGATCTTCAAAGTCTGTCGTATCATTTGGACCAGGCCCTAGACCTTCTCCCATGTGTCTAGGCCGAGAGAGTCTCCCTCTATGTGGCGTGGGCTCCCAAATTCCATTTGTGACTAGGGATAAGTACTGATCTACTACAAGAGGCCCCATAGATTTCCAAGGCCTCCTCAATGACACCCACATTCAGGGGGTCTGGAACAGTCATATGCTGATTTCCCAGCTATCAGTCTTAGGTCCATGAGATCATCCTTGTTTAGATCAGCTGTTTCTGTGGGTCTCTCCAGCCTGGTCTTGAACCCTTTGTTCATCACTCTCTGCAACTGAATTCCAAGAGTTCAGCTCAGTATTTAGCTGTGGGTGTCTGCTTCTGCTTTCATCAGCTGCTGGATGAAGGCTCTAGGATGGCATATAAGGTAGTCTTTTCAAGGAAGTCATATATGGAAGTGTTAATGATAATTGATACTTCTAATCATGCTATAGTATTTTTATTCTAAATAATATTTCACTAGCCACACTTTTATGTGTTTTTGACAGTGCCCTAGTAACCCCAAGACATGACATATCAAACAGAACAAGATGTCATACTGAGTCTCAATTTATCACCCTCCTCATAGAGTTGCTTCTTCTGAGCCCCAGTATTACTATAGTCAGGTTTTCCTGAGCCCCTTTCTGGAATCTTATTTGAATTGTATCCTTAGAAAAGAACATAGTACAAACTCCCCCCCCACCAAAAAAGAACAAATTTTGTGGCCTAGTTGTTCACATTTTCTTACTTGCTGTTTGTGTGCCATGCTTACAGGTCTATAGAATTGCCTTGCATTAATCACATTCCAGTCCACTGTGAGTGATCTTTACTCTGAAACATCATCCTCCTGCAACTGCCTCAAGGAGACTTCTTACAAATTTCTTACACACTGAAACTTATCAATTCTTCTTTGGAGACTGTCAGTAAAAATAAAATTACCATATATATTTTATATAAATACCACCTCGATTAAATTTTTAAATATTTTATTTAAATTAGAAACCATCATATTTTACATATCAATCCCAGTTCCCCATCCCTCCTAACCTCCTATGACTCCCACCAATCCCCCCATCCCACCTCCCATCCACTTGCCAGGGAGTGTGAGGCCTTCCATGGGGGAATCATCAAAGTCTGTCATTTGGGGCAGGGCCTAGGCTCTCCCCTGTGTATTTAGTCTGAGAGAGGGATACCTCCTTTGGGGAATGGGCTCCCAAAGTCCATTTGTGCACTAGGGGTAGCTACTGCTTCTACTGCCAGAGACCCCAAAGACTTTCCATGCCTCCTAACTGTCACCCACATTCAGGGGCTTGTTTTGTGTTTGTTTGTTTATTTGTGTGTGTGTATGTTGTGTGCATGCTCTCTTGCAAACTTCACTATAACCTTTTATGGATAAATTTGTGTTTTATTCCTTGCATTTTCTCACAATAATATGGTTAGCCTAACAAAGATCGAATGTGAGCAACATTCCTATTGTTCTACAGATTACTTTCATAGAATATTAATAAAATCTAAGATTTATCTTTCTGGTTACTATTCTCCACTCTGGAGTAATTATCATCTGTTGTCCATTGTTCTCTTTCCCTAAGGCTTTTAAAAGGTAATATCTTCTACCCATAACCATGAAGATGTATTAGAAAGAATACCCAGGGAGTATACATGTATCACCATTAGCTTTTATTTTATTAGAAATCAGTGTCTATATATTTCTTTGATATTGGCAATGTTAATAAATTGGTGATAATATACTTATCAGTACCTCATTATGAATATAAAGTTTATTCAGAAAGGCAGTTGGTTAGAAAGAATCTAGTTCTGAGTGTGGATACTGCATGGAATTTTTGTCCGTATTGCTGCTACCATTGCATGTAGCTCATGTTTTGACTATATGTGAGAAGCAGAAGTGAATGAAATATATGTTGTACAGGATTTTTACAATTATGCTTGGCATTATGGACCACACACACACACATACATACACACACACACACAATCCTGCAGAAAAAATATTTTAGAGCTGTGCATGCTTTTTTGATACCATAAAGTGAGAAGGTTTGGGTGGGAATGGATGCCCAGACTTAGCAAAGCACTGCTCAAGGGCACAGATCTGTTAATCAAAAGATATGTCTAGAAATACCTTAATTTCTAATAAAGCCTTCTTTTAACAACTATGTTAATTTTTCTGCTTTATAAATATTAGATCAAAAGATTTTCTCCCACATATCATCTAAAGACAATTTTAATGTTTGGAAATAGCAGTTTTTATCCAAGATAAATATTTGTTCTTCCCTACATTTACTCTTAAAGGGTTATTTCCAAATCATTTGCCTTTCTCAATGCCATTTTTCTGGATATTCTCCAGTTAATGACTAACCTCCTGTTTAACTGAAGGGACTGAACTTCATAATATATTTAAGGGTAAACATTAACACTTCTTTATGCACTGTTTTGAAAAAAAACTACCAGAAGTTGGCCACAGTATTACAATTATCAGTTTAATTTCTGTTGCATAACATGCAGATTTAGGCATATATTATCTTCTATAACTAGCCAAACTGGTCTTTGAATTCCAAATGTTATAGACTTGCTTGATTACTCAACTACCACATAAAGAAACAATTTGACAAGCATATTTGCTCTGGTAAAATTTAAGACAAACCACAGAAATGTCTTGCTGAGAACTAGATACCTGATGTATTCCAGACTTTGTTCAAAATAAGTATGACTTTATTTTTCTGTGTACTTGTGTAAAATATCATGGTTGTGTATTACACAATGACATCTAAGAGGTTATTTCATGAGAGTCAAGAAAATAATTTCAATGA
This sequence comes from Cricetulus griseus, assembly GCF_003668045.3. Classification (NCBI taxonomy): domain Eukaryota; kingdom Metazoa; phylum Chordata; class Mammalia; order Rodentia; family Cricetidae; genus Cricetulus; species Cricetulus griseus. The sequence continues at coordinate 110,995,568 of NC_048598.1, forward strand.
ACTTTACATGTCTTTGTTCTATTTGACTTAACAGTCTATATTCACATCTCAAATTTTGAAAACTTTATTTCTAATGGGAAAGAAACACAACTTTGTTTTGGAAAATCTAAATGTTATTGGTGATGTGCAAAGACAATAAGAATACAAAGCTACTCTCATTTATTAAAAACAGAAACCACAGAATGTGCACACAAATATAGCGTCTACACAAGGATGGTGTTTTAATCACGATAAAGTTTAGAATTTATCTTGACTTTGATCTATATAGTTCTTCATTCTTCTATGAGTTTCTATTATATCCTAAGGGTTTTCTTTTTTCTTAAGCCTCTCCTGGAATTCTTTATCTATGCCAGCAACTAATTAAAATTGAAAATTTTCTGTACCCCAATAAGTCTCTCCACCAAAGCAGCAATCCAAATCAGACCAAATCAAACCAAATTAGAAAACGCCCACATTTAATGGATACAAAGCTGCTGGGTGGCCTTCCATCTCTCTGGAGAGGAGATGGGAAAAGGAGACTGCAAAAAGCAGAGTCTGTTTCCTGGAGGATAGTTTAAATACCCTGTGGGAGTGGTCTTGAGCTTCTCTGTGAAGGGGGTCATCATTTGGCAGACTTTCTGAGATGCAGCAGAGAGTGGAGAGAGAAAGGGTAGGGGCTTTGGGTAAAATTTCATCATAACCTCACAGACTTGTTGGGTATGTGGATGCCACTGGTTCATTTCTGGTTTCTTCCTGCTGACAATGGACAATTGGGGGGAAGGGTAGAGTCAGGAGTGGTGGGTTCATACTCAGCAGGTGTGGGTGGAGAAACATTTGGTTAGCTGCCATCCTATAGACCTCAGGCACCTGTTCCTTGAGGAGACAGAGAAGGCAGGTTGCAGAATGGATGGCCAATGCAGGTGTTGGCATTATCTGGAGGACCATCTGTGAGTTGGCCTTGACCTAGGCAGGAAGAGTGAACCTGTAAGATATGCTCAAAAATAGGTGGGTCAAAATGGGATATGGGGACTTAACAGTCCATATTTCTTGATACAAGCAGAACTTTTCCCAGGAAATTACAGGTATCTTTATGACAGCTAGAAGTATTGTGCCCAAATTATGAATCTCCCAATCCACCAAGAGACAGACCCATTCCAATGCAAAAGGAAAGGGTATTTTATTGTTGTGTAACAAGCTAACCTCGTTAGCTCAGGCCCTTCCTCTATTCATTGTGGTGAATGCTTGGAGAAGGACCCCAAGAGGCTGGGAGGCAGGAAATATATTGGGTAGAGCAAGGGGAATGTCTAGTGGTATGTAACAGTCTCAGGATGGGTGCACTTCTGGGCCTGGATGATCTGTCCTGTGTTGATTGGTCAACTTGTTGTTATACCCTATAGGCCCTCCCAGGGTGGTTGCTATGCTCTGCATGTCACTGTTGTGAACTTATACTGTAAAGCACACACAGATCCATAAAGCACAGCCCTGCCAGCTAACTTCTGATTGGTTCCCTGTCATGAGGAGACTATCTGATCTCTAGTGACTGGGGCAGGAGGGGCAAAGCCAGGCAAACACATGTTGAGTCATGGCTGCTAAATCAGGAGTATGTCCCTTCAGAACAAGGTTTGCATATGGTTGTCATAGAAAAAGGCTATGGCTTTATGTTAAAAGACATGAACATTTTACAAAAAAAAAAAAAAAAAAAAAAAAAAAAAAAACAGAGGATATGTAAAACTCTGAAGTTACATCTGAAACCTGTTAATCCCTGACTATGAAACCGGTAAAAGAGGCACACATGACTGCAATTTTATCAGGAAACTTAACTTATTGAACTAATGAACTATCAGTATGCTAGTCAGCAAACGCCATCAGATCTGAGAGGGATAAGTAGATGAGCAGAAGTGAGACAGATTTTTCAGCTAAAGTGATCCCAGGTTTTTCTGAAATGGGAATGAGGGTGCCCCATTTATCCCCATGACAGGAATTGGAGAAGGAACTGTGGAACCCAAGTGAGAGGTCAAAACAGAGTATGTAGATCCTATGTTCAAAAGAAAAGTAATGGATTTGCCCACTACTTGCAGTGATACCCTAGACTGGGAGAGGGTAATGGGAGTCACCAAGTCTAGGCTGCATCAATCTTCAGACAGGCTGAGTACTTCTAAGGCTGGCACAGTCTCAGCTGCCAGTATTGGTGAGGCTTGACCTCTATGGCACGACATAGAGGATAAGCCAGCCTGGGAGCATTCTGATTTCCAGTGTCTAGAGTGATGGCTGAAGGTCCAGGCAATATCTTGCCAAATGGCTATCCTGCCCACATTTGGGGCATGCTCCTGACAGAGTTGACTTGGGTTGTGTTCCAGCAGGATGGAGCCTCATGGTGGTTGACTTCCCTTGTACCCCTTGTGGCCTCAGGACAGCTACTAAAGGCTTAGGCTTGGAGCATGGCATTGTCTGTAGGGTGGACTCTGCTACTTCATCTTGGGTGTTGAAACTTTAAAAGCCATTTTCACCAACATCTGTTTGGGAGTTTAGGGACCCCTTCCCAGCCTTTTAAAATTGGCTTCTAATATCTGGTGCTGACTGAGAAATGAAGTGGGTGGCTATGAGAGTGGATTCTGCTATAGAGATGAGGTCAAGTATAGGCCAGTGTGTAGATGGAAATGAGGAGGTAGCATGGAACCATAGGGAGGGGTGATAGGGGGAAGGGGAAAAGAGGATGGTAGGTAATAAGGAGCAATTTGTTACTCAACCTTTGTCCTGGAGGTTTAGGAAGGGGAAGAGGTGGGTACAGGGAAGAATGAGAGGAATGTAAGTCACTGAATGGAACATGTGGCTTGCCCTGTAGTAGGAGGATGGGCAGACAAGGGTGGAGAGTGAGGGAGGGCCTAGTGTCTCAGGCAGCAAGGTCAGGGCTATTTCCCTTTTTTTCCTTTAAAAAGATATTGACTGTGATCATTGCCATTTATAACCTACTACATTTAAATGAAAACAAACATTATAATCAATATTCAGGAATTTGGGAATTGTTCATTCCAAACTGCTTCCTGCTGGTTGGGGGTGATGTCCATACCATGGGGATCATGATAAAATACAGAAACCTGGCCAGGTCCTTGCTTTGTAGTCTGCAAGGCTGCATCATCTCAGCTGTTTTAAATGTTGGATCACCTGGGACACTGTTTCAGGGGGTCTTGCTTCATTAAACAATATTGGTCTCGAAGGAATAAATAACTTTCCATTTTCTGTGGAAACACAAGCCAAAACTCTTTTCCCAAGTAACCTGTCCTTATATTTAAATTTAGAATTCAAAGCTTTTTAAAAATATATAAGTTGGATTAGTTATTAGCACCTATAATCAAATATATTTTAGCAGCTGTAGCTCTTTCCTCTGCAATCAAACAATTTAAAGACAAGAATATAGCATATAGTATCTAGTCTCTGTGTATTTTCCATCTTTACAAGGACTTCAACCTAGACCTTCAATCAAGCATCTCCCACCAAACACAGACTGGATATAATCCACTTAAGACTGTCACTACTCTTAACATTTTCTTACCACAGGACACCATGAGCTTTTGTCATACCATTTCAGCAGGAAGTAACTTGGAGAACACTATGCCCCCTTTCCCAACTGCTGGTACCTAGTTAGAGCTAGTTTCCTATTGTTTAAGGTTAGGTTTAGAAGGAGGTTTTCAAGCTTGGACATCTCTTTCAGATTATTTTAAGGTTTAGTTGGAATACACATAGTTAGGATATGATATAAGCGTATTACTATATCTTCTTGTAATTCGAATTCATGATTGGTAATTAAAGATAATTTACACTGTTAAGTTTTAATCTTCTTTAGACTAAAAGGTTAATTGTAGGGAGAAAGGCTGACCATGCCCACGAGTGACATAGCAAGTGTTTAAATATCAGAGAGGCATGTATGTGGCCCTCTTTTTCCCTCTCCTGCCTGGCTGAGTGGATGAGCAGACATTCAGTGTAAACCTGGTAACTGGTTCCATTGTGTGAGTATTTTCCTAAAAAAACAATGTTATCAATCTAGTTTTGACTCCACATTGTGTTTGACTTTAGACATATGAGGGTTCTGTTCATTGGTCCCCATACAGTCAAAAAATTTTAAGATCACGGAGGATAGAAAAATTGAAAAGTCACCTCTAGTGGCTATCATATCCCATTGTTAAGGATATATTGAAGCAAGGCCTTAGGGCATAGAGAAATCAGGTGTTGGAACCTCTAGAAGAAAAGTTTCTACTCCCTGATAATCCTTTCCAATGATACAGCTATCCAAATCAGGCCAAATCAAGCCAAATTAGAAAATGCCCACATTTAATAGACACAACACTGCCAGGTGGCCTTCTAGCCCCCTACAGAAGAGAGAAGAAAGGGAGACTGAAAAAAACCAAGAGTGTTTTCTGCCAGGCAGTTTAGATAGCCTGTGGGAGTGGTCTTGAGTATTTCTGGGGAGGAGTTATCATTTGTTGGGCTTTATGAGATGCAACAGGGTTTGGAGAAAGGGGAAGGGCCTTGGGTAGAATTTCATATCAAAATATTTATGAAAGAAAAAAAACAGCTTTAACATGATATGATTATTTCTTCCCTATTTTCTATCACCTTTTCACTGTTAGTTCATTTCCTGCATGATAGAAATGATCTCACCACAAATGTAAAATGGATAAATGGTTTATCACTTTAATAGTCCAACACTGCTCCTTCTCTCTCTGTATCATGAAATAAATGTATTTGTTAAAATTTAAGCTCATAAATATTTTTAATTCAGAAAACCCAAATGTTTTTTCATTACTTACAATGTTCTTTGGAATACTGTGGACCATTTTCCTTCCATCTAGCTTTTTATAACTTGGATACTCCAAACAAGGACAAGTAGAGTAAGCAAGGTGCAGAGGCAACTAAGCCTTTTCAAGACCACTGGGGACTGCTCCAGTGATTTTTGTCTGGGAAGATAGTGAGGATCAAGAGCTCCAAATCTCTCTCTCAAATGTGTGATTTCTACTCAAGTGCTAATTGATTATAACAATTCAATACAGAATTACTAGTGCCCAAATAAAATATCAGAAGCCATTTTTTGAAAGAAGATATGCAGATAATCAAGAAGAATTTATAACAATGGAAAAGTCTTCATTCAGTATAGAAAATTAACCACATATCATAATGAACACCACTTAATTGCTCTGATACAAAAATGACAAATAATAACAACTATTGGTGAAGACTTAGATAAATTATAATAGAATTACTTTGGAGAAAGCAAATACCTTCTTTCAGATACTTTAAAGCCAGATACTTTAAAATTACCTGCCGTTTTTTCAAAAAGTTAAGTAATGAGATAGTATTTGGTTGACACTCCATTCCACAGGAGACATAAAAATAAAATATCTACTCAAAGATAAGACCGCAAAATTTTGCCAGGTGGTAGTGGCACAGCCCTTTAATCCCAGCACTTGGGAGGCAAACTCTTTGAGTTTTAGGCCAACCTGGTCTCCAGAGTAAGTTCCAGGACAGCTAAGACTGTTTCACAGAAAAAAACCCCAAAATATTCTTGAAAACAACTCATAGAATTTAAAAAGGGTTCAATGTACAGATAGGATGTACTGTGTTGATTTCTATTGAAATAAATTATCAGTAACAATAATTTAGCAATAGTCATTATGACATGAATGTATTTTTAAAAATATATTGCTAAATGAAAAGGGCCAGTCACAGATAATGTATATAAGAATTTCTGTACAGTAAACATTCAGGGTAAACAAATAGTAATATAAAGTAGATTAATTTGACTCAATACCAGCAACTGAGAGGAGTATTTCCTAGTGAACACAAGATGCCTCTGAGGATCAAAAGAAGAATTCTAAACCTGAGTGGATGATGGTTTGAAAACTCAACATTCAACTATAAATTGTATAGTTTAAAGAGATAATTTTAAGCTATCTAAATTTTAATTTAGTAAAGTTTTAAAGTGGCAACTGTTGCTCTTTTGTAAAAGTTTAAATATTAGAAAGTCAAGAGACGGAACCTGTGCAATGGAACACGAACCACAGAGAGTACATTAACCAGTTTATTACAGGGTGAGAGAGGGAGAGCCAGAGAGAGGGTAAGAGAGAGAGTGTGTAAGAGAGCATATGTGGACCTGGGTCAGGTTTTTAAGGGTCCTCTACACCTGAGTGTAGACTTAGTACCCATGTAACCCTGGGCTGATCAGAATACTGCCTGAGTGCCATCTGCTAGGTAACACGGCAGGCCAGCAGGATGCCTGAACATTGCAGTAACCATATTAGCATGAACATATATGTACTCAATATTTTGATACACAGCAAAAATCATTGGTATACATTATAAAACTTTATTGTAAATTAGTATCATTCTTTTATCTTGGAAATGATTACATTTGAACACACATAAATGAGTAGATACATGAATTGTTTTGTTTGGGGTATTTTTGTAAGTAAGTAAAATGTAATAAATTATATTACAGTTAAGTTTGTCTATAAAAATTTGATACAAGATGGATATGATATATTAGTAAATAATTTTTAACTGAGAAAATTACAATTCAAAATTGACAATGATGAGCTTAGCGGTGAATGATATAGAAAACAACTTATCATTTGATAGAGTTACTGGACAATTATTTGATTAATGGTATTTTTGTATGAATAAATAATCCAAGTTCAGTAGTAAAAGATATATATATATATATATATATATATATCCTTATTGAGGCACCCTCGATGTCACAAATTATTATTCAAAATGTCGATTTCTAGATTTCAAGATGTTATTTGTAATTTTGTAGCATTTAAGAGAGGTAAAAGTCATTTACATTATTCTTTTTTTCAACTTGATGCAGATAGTCATTTGAAAAGAGGTATTCTCTTTTACAAATAAATCAGGCACTAGGGAAATGTCTGGCGATCTACAAAGATGACAACAGCTAACAATCTAAGCAACAGAGGAGAGGCTACCTTAAATGCCCTCCCCTGATAATGAGATTCATGATTGACTAATATGCCATCCGATAGCCTTCATCCAGCAGCTGGTGGAAATAGAAGCAGACACCCACAACTAATCACTGAACTGAACTGGAATCCAGTTTCAGAGAAGGATGAGTGATGAGCCAAGGGTTCCCAACCAGGCTGGTGAAACCCATAGAAACAGCTGACCTGAACAAGTGGGAGCTCTTGGTCCCCAGACTGATAGCTGAGATACCAGCATGGGACTGATCCAGACCCCAAGAAAGTGGGTTTCAATAAGGAGACCTCAGAAATCTAGAGGACCTCCTGTAGTAGTTCAGTACTTATCCCTAGCATAGGTGTGGACTTTGGGAGCCCATTCCACATAGAGGGATATTCCCTGAGCAAGACACACAGGGGTGGGCCTAGGCACAAAGGATATGATAGATTTTGATGGCCCCCTATGGAAAGCCTCACCCTCCCAGGGGAGCAGAAAAGATATGTGATAGGTAGGGTTTTATTTGGGAGGGTGGTAGGGGAGGAGGGGTGGGAAAGGGAATTGGGATTGACATGTAAAACAATCTTGTTTCTAATTCAAATAAAAAAATCTGCAAAAAAAGAAAAGAGGTATTCTCACTTGAGAAACACATCTGTAATATTGGCTTATAAGCAAGGCATTTTTTCATTAATTATTGAAGTAGAAGAGTCCTGTTGTCTGTAACTGGTGCCACCCCTGGGGAGGTTATTGTGATTTACATAATAAAGCAGTGTGAGCAAGCCCTGGGCAGCAATCATGTGAACAGAACATTTTCAGTGCATTCCTTCAGTTCCTGACTCCAATTTCCTACCTTGTGTTCTTACCCTGACTTTCTTCAATGGTGGCCTGTGATGTAGAAGGAAAATTTAAATAAACCCCTTCTTCTTCGAAAATGCTTTTGTTCATGATCTTTTACCACTTCAATAGAAATTCTAAGACACTTGCAATTCAGCTTCAGGGTGTTTGCATGCATGGAACTCTTCATTACAGTAACTTAAGATTTTCATGTGAAATAGCCTACAGTTTTTCTTCCCAAGGGCCATAAAGATTGCTTTAAATAATTTGTCACATTCCTTTTAGATATTTTGAAAGATACATCCAGGACCTACAGAGACTGTATTGGAGTCAATCATATAATTGAGACATAAAATATCTTTAAAACATGTTCAAATAACTATTGGTTCTTTGAAACTAATTAAAATATTTGAATGTTTTTATCATCTATTGATTGATTACATATGACTAAATGCTATGCATGAGGCATGGAACACTTATATTGTGCAGGTTGGATCATTAAATGCTGATATTCCACTGTTTATGAAATATATTATAGGCTCCCAAGTTCCATCCAGTGGTTCAGGGAGGCTTAGTGCTGAATAAGATCTGAGAGAAAGATTAATGTTTTAATCTATAATTGTTTGAAAGTAGGGTCATGAACTTATGGTTAGATGATGTGTAATGCGTCCATGTATTCATTAAATCTCAGAAATGATTATATAATGTGATTTTAATAAGGGATGTCGGATTAAGGTCTAAGGGAGATTTTTAATGATATTCCTAAGATATTAGAAATCCTTTAGTCAACAACTTGTAAATCAAGAACTGCAACTAAAGTCATTTCTGAGAATAAACTATTCCTTATATTGATCTATATCAAAACTCCATTTTACCACATAGTGTTCTAATCTTCAATTATTCTTGGTAATGGTAGTATTACCTAGAGAGTAGGCCCATGTTATATGTGGTGGTTTTCAGGGTAATACAATATCTGACATTAAAATGCTAATGCATTGGCACTGGTGAGATGCCTTAGTGGTTAAGAACACCAGATGCTCTTCCAGACAACCCAGGTTAGATTCATTCCCAGAACCCAGATGGTCACTCAGAACCATCACTTTCTACTGTCCCAGTGTATCAAACGCCATTTTCTAATCCCATGGACACAAGTGCTGCACAGAAAACATGCAAGTAAAATATCCAAGTTCTTGAAATAAAAATGAACATAAATATTTTTAAAATATAGGACATGGAAAGTTGAAAGTATTTTTTTATTCTTAACAAATTTGGTTATGTATATATTAATATTTTCTAATAAATGTATTTTTGTGCATATTAGCATGTATATAATCCTGAGTGTATATATTATATAAAATGCATACTGTATTTCAGTGATGAAATGTACTTTTAAAAACTGAATCAAATAATGCTCAGTGACAACATATCAATGATTACTTCACAATGTCTGGACTAACAGAGGCATTGAATTATATGACTGTATTATCAGATGGAACTTTATTTTCATTCACTTATTTACACTTTAAACTTCTTGTCTAACTGGAACTTAGTTTTAATTTGCTGTGTCACAATCCTCCTCTCCAAATTCAAGTCCCCAATATGTACCATTCCAAATGGCTTTTAACTATGTCAACATTCTTAGTAGTTGTACTTGACCTTGGAAGAAAAAATATGCAGAATGGATCATTCTCCTCTTGGTTTATTTCACAAAGTCTAATACCCTTCATGTCAACACAAATCAAATAAAATTTCTTGTTAAGTATGAGGAATTGTCTTCTAGTGTGTATGTGTGTGTGTGTGTGTATGTGTATAACATTTGTTTATTCAATTCTTCATTGGATATGATTGAATATAGGGTTGGTATAAACCATTACATAATGAAAACATAAGTGCTGATTTCTCTTACACAGACTGATTTTATGTCTTTTTATGAATACCCATATATAGAGTCCTGGATAATAGTAGGTGTACTATTATTTTTTGAGAATACTCCATTTGGTTTTCATAACATTTTTAGACTTATTTTACACCTGAAAATAAACAGGCCGTTCTTTTATTGAATACTAGAACATAAGGCACATATATGCAAAGACACACACATAGAATTACATCATGCTTAAAAATTCTGAACAAAATCCTTCAAAAGAATATCAAATATTATACATATTGGTAAAATAATTCCAACAATACTCTCTCGATATTATTCCCAACCTAATTACTACAATAATAAAACATGACCCAGCTGAGTGACATCTTTACAAAATACATTTTAAGTGTCAAAAAATTGATTGATTGTTCTGTAAAGAAAAGGTATACAGAATGTATTGACACTAGAATGACTGCATGAATACAAAAGGGATTACATATGATAGGAGGAATATCACAGTTACAGAAAAGTATTTTTTAAGGAAAATTGTGTAATCAACAGGAAGAAACATTTTCATTGTGTACAGTCCCATGTGTAAATCATCAAACATGGGCAAGGCTGGGAAAATTAAAATAAAGGCATGGATATATCTAAAATTATAGTTGAAACTTGAACCCTCTTATCACAGTATGTTCTACAATTGCTATCATTTCCTGTAAGTTCTAGGATAGGAAAGGTGAAGGCAGCCCATAATAGAGTTTGAGGTTTTACAGAGGAAGATCCAACAGTGGATATGACACAGCACAGACTGGAAAATTGAAAGGTAAAGGTTAATGTGTGGGGCTTCTTAAGGAACTGTTGAGATACAGCACCTACATGTGTGATGATCAGATAGGGAAATCTCAAAGAATGTTGACATGAACAGTGGGAAGAAATATTTTCCAAATCCAAAGCAGTTGATGACTGGGAAGGGATGGCCTGAAGGCCAAAGGGTGACCCAAGATCATGTGACAAGAGATTGATGTGATGTTGAGTCCAAAAGACCAAGAGCTTCTCCAGTAATAAAGTAAATAGACCAAACATCAGCTACCCATCTGTGGTGCTGTTTCTGGTCCAGTTATTTTATTTTGAAAAGGCTCCAATGAGCTTTAAAATGTCAAAAGAGTGAAGCAATGGAAGAAATTTTGTTCTTTGAGTATATCTGCACTGAGCAGTAAACATATTTTCCTGAAAATTGAAATTGTATGAACTTAAGTAAAAGATAGTATTGGAGGAATATTTATAAGATTAGTAAAGAAGTCTTTTTCATAGTCAGAATCATTTTAAACTCAAAGACAAAGCAAGGACATTGAAAACAATTACAGAACAAATAAACCTCATTCTTTCTGATCTAAAATTAGTGAGCTATAAATGGCCCCATTAACAAAACACATTTTGTCATTATTGCAATTGCAGAAGGCATATTTATCAAGTGTCATTAATTTACATGATTGTTTGCCAAGTGGATGATTCATAAATTTAGGTGCCCTCAAAAGGCAAACCCATCTCCCAGCAGGGGTCAAGGAGGAGAGACTGAAAAGCTAAATTGAATTCCATCTATTCTTTCTAAGAAATTTTATCTGAGTATCAACAACTGAGCCTGCAGTTTTGCTCAAGGCCATTCAGATTCTGCAGATATACAAAAACTCACAGAAAACACAGCAATCTTCTTGCATTCCTTACATTGTTGCACTGTAAGAATTTATTACTTGAAAACTATAGATATAGTCTCATGGGATTGTACAAATTTGGTTTTGTCTAATGTTAATGATTTGGGTCACACTGGTTAAATGGAAGGAGGAAATAAAGATGATTAGTCAAGCAAATATGATGACATCATTAGTATAAGTCTATTTTGCTGTTTGTCTTCTTGCATAGGACACATATTCATATTAATGTAGGATATACCAGATGATCATTAAGTACTATACTTGGAAGAATTCTATTGAAACTGTAATTTGTTTATACTAAAATATATTTTCAGGACATAGCTTGAAATTGTATGCATAAGAGAAAAATGGCTGTCATTTAATAGGGCAAAAAGTAAATAATGCATTTTAGAATCTTTGAATGCAGACTTCCTTGAATACAGAGAGATAGTTCAGACCCATAATATGTTGGCTAGACTACAGGTTGAAATCTAAGAATATATCTGAATTAAAACTATTAAAATAATTCTTATTTTAGAGTTATAATATGGTCCCATACATGAGGTAGTATAGTATAAGTGGACTTATTGCCTCCTGGTCATCTATACTCTTCATTATACACAGGATTTTATTTTGTTGGTATATGTGATTGTGGATATGTATTTTTGTGTATGTGATGAGGACAAATGTAGTTCGTGCAAATGGAAGAGAAACAAGAATGTCAAAAGTCCTTGTAAGTCATTCTACATATCATGTGATTTTACAGGTATACAATTGTTGATACTCCTGATGTTTAAATATTTACAAAATAGCATTTGATTTCCCAAACCTATTGATTAGCATTTTGTAGGAAAGCCTTCAATTCCTTTTTCTCCACTTTTTATTAGTATTGTTTCCTTAGTTCTCAATTCATTTCCCTGTTGCTTAAAGAGAATTCAAATGTGGTGAACTGAAGTTGGGTCAATTTTGGGATGAGAAAATTTCCCAAATACCTAAGCTCCTTTATAAAAGTCTCTGTAAGTCCAGGGACACATACATTTCTAAATCTGCAGGCATAATTTGTATTCTGGCCCAATACTGAAGTGCTCTGATTTTAGAATTGGGAAATAAAACATTTCTAAACCAAAAAGGAATGGTGGGGCCTTTCATAATGGAAACCTCAGCAAAAATGGAATGACTCAGAAAGCAAAGCCATCTGGCTTAACTAATAAACAGCCAGAAAGGGACTTGACTGATACTACTGCCCAGCTTTCTGTGAGCATTTCTGAATGGTTCTTGTATGTATTAGTTTCCTATAGTGGCCATAATTGGGTAGTTTAGAACAAGAGAAATATATCCGCTAAAAGCCCCTTTCTCTCCGTAACCAATGGTGTTAAGTTTACATTCTCTGAAGGCCCTGTGATAACCATGCCTTGATATTGGACAGTTTGTGAGGAGTTCCCATCACTCTCAGTGTCCTTTAACATTCCACTGTAGAAATGTCACTCCAGTCATTTCCTTTCGATATGTCTTCTATCTGTTTGCCTATAGAAATCAGAGGTTGGATAGTTGCCTAGTCCATGAAAGCACGAGGCCATGTTAAGTTGATCAAATTAACACAGCCTTTACTTTTAAGTTTAAGCATGAGAGTGCTGCATATTTTTGATGGGGCACACAATTCAGTGCATACCTGACTAAAGAACCTTTGAATTTTGTCAATTGATTTATATTTATGTGACTTTACCCAACTGTTTTTTCGATTTTTTATTTAGTTTTACATAGATAGTTAATTTAGAAGCATATCCATTGTAATCTATAGGTAAGAAAAATTTAGTTGCCTTGTGAAGGAGTGTGAAAAAGCAACTTTTTATTAATAACAATGAATTGAGAGAAAACAGAATTAAAGTGTGCTTTCTAATACACTTATTGTCTCCTACATTTCTAGGTGGTACTTATGAATCCTATCACCTGTATATGCTTTTCATTATTGTTATATACTAGCATTCAGCAATGTGAACAGTTCTCCCTCACAGTATTATATCTTTTGCAATTGATTTTTACCTGCACGCAACTTTCCAAGTGTATGCTTCTCCAAAAGTGCAAATATGTGTTTCTGTCAAACATATAAATTGAGAATCATTTATAAATTAGCAATTAACTTCCTCTGCAACAGAACACTATAAACATAGATACAAAGGCAAGTATATATTTCATTCACACAGTTCCAAATGCTTGGCCTGAGCAATTTTCATCAGCTCTTTTGGCATTCTGGCAATTTATCTTTCACAGATACTGAAAGTAAGGCACTTACATTATACATGGAATGAGAGATCAGTGTTAATTTTCATTCATACAGAATAAAAGACTTTTGGCAGCCGTAACTCTGTGTTCCTGAGTGGCATCACTTTATTCTTTCCCATAATTATTTAGCATTTTCTAACTTGCTCTATGCTTGGCAAATCTTTGACCTAACCACATCCTGAATTATTTTCAAGGACTTCATTGTTCCTACTTCATGCAGAAGCTGGGAATTGCAAGGCAGGAGTTTCATTTCCTGCCAATCAATCTGCAAACCCTTTCCTGTCCCTTTCTCCCTCCTACTTTCACCTCCATTTAGCAGAATTCCCCATAACTTTTTTAAAAAAAATCTTTTGTAAGTGAAACCACAAACATATGGCCAAAATTAAACTTACTACATCTTTCCTCTACTCCACTCTTTCTCAATAACAAGCAAAAGATACAATTATCCTCACTTGGTGTCTTAGTTAATTTTCTACCACAATGACATAATAGACAGATGTAATTTAAAAATAGAGTGATAATGTTAAGGAGATGATTCGGTACTTAATTCACTTGGCTCTTGAGAATGAGGACTGAGCTTGGATCCTTAGAGTTCATGTAAGCTGGGCATGGTGTATGCACCTGTATTCCCAGTGCTGAGGATGTAGAGATACATGATCTATGGAACTCATTGGCCAGCTTTTCCAACTAAATCAGTTCAATGCATACCTTCAAGAGTGGCAGAGAACAATAGAGATTATTGCTTGACTTACACCTCTGGTCTCCACATGCAAGTACACACTTATTTGTATACATAAACAAGTATGCAACACACATTCACACTATCAAATTCATTTTTATGCTTTCAGAGGCTGGGAAGTTGTCCATCAAGGCACAGGCATCTGACAATAACATATACGCTGAATGAGAACAAGGTAGAAGTTAAAGTGAGTCTAGAGGAAACTGAGATAATAAATTCACTAAATACATCCTCTTCTTCAGGAATATAGTTTTATAAAATACATCAATGTACTCTTGAAGGTGGGTTGTTAGGATAAATCTTTCCGCCAAAAGGCACCCGAGCCCCACTGCTACATGGGCAGTCTCCACCAGCCACCTGAGTTCTGCCCGCCAAGTTAGGGCACAGATTCATGCATAGAGACTTGTATTAGGTACAAATGCTGCTTGGGCAATGACTAGGATTCTCATCTGCTAGCTCAGTCTTAATTATCATAAATCTATATATTTTATAAGACTTATCTTATGGACACCTTCCATTGACATCCTCTCTTGCTGGTGGATCACATCGCGAATCTGGAGGAAGAGCAGAGGGGAAAAGGGGACCACTTCCTGCTTGTACTTCCTTAAATATGAGTCTCCCTGCTATGTCACTTCCTGCCTGGATCACCACTCTTTTACTACATTTCCCAGAATCCTCTTTGTCTCCTAGTCCCATCTAATTTGCTGCCTCATTGGCCAAACAGTACTTTATTCAACAACCAATAAGATGAACATACACAATAGTACATTCCCAATCAGTAGGTGACCTCTTAAAGGTCACAACCCTTACTGATGTCATAAGGCAATTCAATTTTGTCTTGAATTTTTGAGAGGGCATTTAAACTGTAGGTTTACAAAAGGGAAATTAAAGTTACCTATTTATCAAAAGGAGTCTTTAATTAGCTCTCACTGTGCTACTTCATCCTTATACCATCAATGGCAGGGGGAATTCTTTGTAGTGTTATGAGGATGGTTGAACACACAAAGATGTGTGTCCACTATACATTTTACCCTTTTATTTTAAAACAACTATTTTTCAGACATAGTATATTCTATTTATATTCTTCCCTCCCTCTCCTCTTCCCAGTACCTCCCCACCTTTCCACCTGTCTGGATAAATTCTCGTTCTATTACTCATTAGAAAACATAATGCTTCTATGTGATACTAATAAAATAAAATGAGAGAAAACACAAGAAACTATTTAGTGAAATGGGGGATAAAAAGCAGAAGGAAAGAGCCCAAGAGAAGGCACAAAAATCAGAGACACACTTGTTTTCATATTCAGAAATTCCATAAACACACTAAACTGGAACCCAAAATATTCACAAAAAGGCCCTCTAGGGTAAGTTTAGAGATGAAAAATAAGACCTATCTATCTGCCTATCTACCTATCTATCTACATACTATCTATCTATCCATCTATTTATCTATCTACTATTATCTATCTACTCATATATCTATACATAAAATTAAAAATAAAAATAATAATTGAAAATACAATTTATAAATTAGAGCCATGAATGACACAAAATTATGAGACAAGGAATCTCCAAACATACACCAAGATTTTTTTGTTGTTTTCCATCTACTACAGGATATGTAGCCTACCCTTAAAAGTAGTTTGTTGCCCCAATGAGAGTACCATAGAGGAAATTAAATTTTCATTTGCAAGTGTTTATCAGTTAGAGATTGCTTCTGGAGTAGGGATGGGGGTATATGTTCATATGAGCACATCTGGGGCAGACTCATGCAAGCTCTGTGTATGCTGCATCATCTCTGTGAGTTCATATCAGCATAATAATTTAAACGGCCTTGATTTTGTGTCTTTCATAAAAAAGAATTTTTAAATATTCTTTCTTCCTCCACTTCTGCTGAATTCTCTGACCCCTGAAGGGAGGGATTTAGAGGAGACATCTTATATATAGATGAGTTTCCTTGGTTTCTCACTTAACATCTGGCTCTGGGACTCTATATTTATTCCCATCTGCCTCAGGAGGAAACTTTTCTAATGATACATGTGCAAGATACCTATCTATGAGTATAGTGAGTACTATGGATTTATATTAAAAATCATTTTATTGTTACGTTATTAAATTGTTTGTTTGCTTGTCTAAGTAGTATTTGGCTTTAACCTTGGTACCAGACAATCTAATCTCAGTTTCTTTGTTACTAAAGGAGTGCCCATTATGTGTTCTATCTATTGGACTTGTCCTTCAGTCAAATCAGTTGTGAATTGATTATTCCCACAAGCTTTGTGTTACCATTGCACTAATAAAAGTTGCAGATAAGACACCAATGTATATCAAAGTGTTTGTTGCTGACCTCCCGGTTAGGTTTTTATTTTGATAGCCTGAAGAGTACCTTCTTGTATCAAAAATGCTAGAATGCAGAGGTGAAGGCTGTATGTAAACTCCAGCTTGACTTCAATGTATTCAATGGGTGTGAAGGTATTCTCTTTAACAATGATGTCTTGCGGTCAATTTATGGAGAGAAATTTATAGTTTTGGCAATATCAAGGGCTTTTTTTTAATTGTTTTTTAAATTTCCTGGGAACCCTTTGGCCACCAACTCAATTAGATGCAACCCAAACACTGGAAGCTTCATTTAGTGACAAGAGATGGCCAGTTGCAGCTCTAATTCCTGCATTGTATTAGTGGTTTCATTCAAAATCCTTCATCTTTTATGTATTTTTAGAAGCTTCTATTGTATTAGCTTTCCAAATATGACTTATCAAATATTTATTAATTTTAGCTGTCTCTTCCCTGATTCCCTCATTTTGTTCCCCTCTTTCCTCCTGTTTTCCAGTTGGACCTCCTCCCAGCTGAGCACCTCCCTTCATCCATAAGTATTTTATTTCCCTTTCCTAGGAAGATCTACCTGAGCCACACCCTATCACAAGTACTTTACTTTCTCTCAAACCTCTGGTTCTATGGATTATGCTTTGGTCATCATTGACTTAAGAACTAATATCCACCTATAAATAAATTCATGACATGTGTGTCTTTTCAGGTCTGGGTTACCTCATTCAGAATGATTTCTTTCCAATTCCATCCATTTACTTGTGAATTTCATTTTTAATAGCTTAGTAATACTCCATTTTATAAATATATCACATGTTCTGTTGACGAATGTCCAGGCTGTTTCCAATTTCTTGCTATTATGAATGGATCAGAAATAATTATGGTTAAATAAGTGTCTCTGTGGAAGAATGAAGCATTATTTGGTATTTTGCCAATAGTGCTGTAGCTGTAACTTGAGGTAGATCAGTTTTTATTTTTCTGGGTAGCTGCCATAAGGATTTCCATAGTGCCTGTTCAAGTTTGCATTCCTAACAGCAATGGATGAATGTTTTCCTTTTTCTCCATCCTTGCCAGCATGAGCAGTCATTTGTATTTATTGATGCTAGCCATTCTTAATCTGTATAAGATGAAATCTCAAAGTACTTTTGTCTTGTATTTCCTTAATGACTAAGGATATTGAGCATTTAAATTTATTTTAATTAAATATTTTAATTCTATATCTAGAACTACACTCTAATTTTATTTGGTCTGTTTCTTTACTTGATATCTAGTTTTCTATGTTCTTTATATATTCTGTATATTGACCCTCAGTGGGATGTGAAGTTGGCATATGTTGGTAGAAAATGTTTTCCAATAGTGTATTGTGTCACTTTTTCAGAATGATGCTGTCCTTCTTTGTGAAGAATATTATCAGTTTTGTAAGGACCCAATTATTAATTGTTGTAGTGGCATCAAGGAAATAACTGAATCTCAAAGTGACTATAAAGAGATGCATTGCAGATAACACTGTGTAGAGTGAACCCCAGTTCCTCCAAAAGAGGGAACTGAACTGTTTGTTTGAAAAATTCTGTGTGCTGATAGGAAATAAGTTTATCTCTTCACACTCAAGCAAGAACTGTTTTTGATCTTCCTAATAAATAGTATCAGTTTAAACACAATGTCAGATAAACTTGTCCTCTCCATTCTCAACATTCTGAATAGAAACTAGTGTTACATAGTGGTAGGGGAAGGTGTTATACATATTGCCAGAGAATAAAAGTCATCATCAATCTTATTCAGGTCTGAAGGTTGTGAGCTGCAATAAGAACCTTCTGATATAATGGTGACATGAATGTCATGCGAGTAATCAACCACTTTCTATTTGAATTTATTCTCTGTCCAGAAGATGAAAATTATACCTGGCAGAGATATCAAATCCAAGAACTTGTGGCTGCAGTTAGGGAGAATCTACTACTATCACTCTGCCAATAGAACAAAATATTAACCAAGTCCTAACAATATCTTATACCAGTATATAACTTTATCTCTCAAACCTTATCAGAGAAGCTTCCTTTTATAGTTGATGTCAATTAATACAGAGACCCACAGCTGGTCAATGTACAAAGAATATGTGACTGTGGAATGCTCAGTACTAAATGGGAAATCTATAGCATAGCGCTTTCTTCCCAAGTTTCAGAAATCATTGCAGAACAGAGACCAGAAAGAAAATGAAGTCCAGTTGTGATGGATGAATGCATGGTTAACACTGAATTCATGGCAGTGGGTCAGCAACAACTTTGCAATTTCAAGCCATTTAAAATCTTATTATGGAAGGAGGATGCAGACAGTGATTAACATCCTAGGTGAGGAACTAATAATAATGGACATCTTCCAGGAATGGGAGAATTAGATTTCTTTAAGGACAAATCTAAAACACTACACAAATAAAAGTTTATAGGTGGCACTAATGAGACTAGTGAGGTTTACAAACAAAAACAAAAAAAAATGAGAGAACAAATGAGGAATTGGGTCTGTGAGGAGATGGGTGTATGGATACAATCAAAATAATATTCATTAAACTCATAGAATTAATAAAATACAATAAAAGATATAAGAAAATAAATATAAGTGAAATGTCTTTTTTCTAATTTAAAGTTGTGGCTGGGTATTTGAGTATCCCTATGTTCTCCCAGATGTCAAAGTATTCATACATTGATTTTGAGTTTTAATATACACAGCTAGAACTTTCTTGGATTCTCATGTATGTTTTCCTATTTCCCTCTTCACATTCGATCATTTCACATAGCCAATCTGATATTGTTAATAGCTCTTGAATATTCTGTTTTTTAATTCTTATCTTTATTGATAATGGTTTCCTTTCTAACATTTATACAATACACTCTGAGAATAATTCCACACTCTCCTCTACACCCCTCCTTAAACCTCTCCCCCAGGTCCATTTCCTCTTAGTTTCCCTTCAGAAAAGGTGTGTCTCCAAGAGACAAAAACCAAACACAAAACAAGATTCAATAAGACAAGGAAAGCCATGAGGAGAAAAGGGTCCCAAGAGCAGACAAATGAGTTAGAAAAACACTTGCTCCTACTCTTAGGAGTCCCACAAAAACAACAAACTAACAGGGTTAACATGTATGCATTGAATCCGATACAGAACCATGCAGGTCCCACGCTTGCTGCCTTAGTTTTGATGAGCCCTTTTGAGCCACAGTTGAGTTGTTGAACCATGCTCTCCTGGTGTCCTCCATCCTCTCTGACTTCTACAGTCACTCCTTCTCCTCTTCCAGTGGGTTTTCCCCAATATCCAAGTGTAGGGACCCAATAATGACCTCTAATTTAGACTCATTTCCACAAAGTTCTAACTAGTTTATCTCCACTTAACATATGCACTATTTCATAGCCACTCATCCTGGGATTAGGAATCCTCTGGGAACTTCTTTTTTTTTTTTCTTTTATTAGTTCAAGTTAGGAACTTGAACTTGTTTCACATGTCAATCCCTTCTCCCTCCCCTCATCCGCATTGCTCCTCCCCCACCCACGACCTACCCCCCAACCCATCCACCCTCCACTCCCCAGGCATGGTAGGGCCCTCAAAGGGGGCTCTGCAGAGTCTACCACATCCTCCTGGGCTGGGCCTAGGCCCTTCCCCATGTTTCCAGGGCAAGAGTATATCCCTTCACTTGGGATGGGCTCTCAAAGTCCTTTCTTATACCAGGGAAAAATACTAATCCACTATGAGGTGCCTCCTGGAGTACAGAGGCCTCCTCATTGACATCCATGTTCAGCGGTCTGGATCAGTCCTGTACTGGCTTCCCAGACAGCATCTGGGGTTGATGTGCTCCCCCTTGTTCAGGCCAGCTGTTTCTGTGGGTTTCTCTAGCCTGGTACCGACCCCTTGGATCTTCATTCTTCCCTCTCTTCAACTAAGTTAAGAGTTCAGTTCAGTGTATATCTGTGGATGTTTGCCTGTGCTTCCATCAGCCACTGGATGAGGGCTCTAGGATGGCATAAAAAGTAAATATCAATCTCATTTTTAGGGGAAGGGCGTTTGGGTTATCCTCTTCACCATTGCCTGGGAACTTCTTAAGTGTGTAGTAAGCATTCCTCTTTTCACAGCATCTTGTGTCTAGCATGTGATTTAATACCCTACCTGGATGCTACCTTGTACTTGAATTGTTCTCACAGTACATTCTAACTGTAGTACTCAGGGGTTTTATTTGGACACTGAATTTGAAATTCATGATACATAAGAGATGTACAATAAAATAGACATTAAATTTAAAATAATGCCATTGAACTGAGTATATCTTCTTTTTACTATATTGACAAATTTTCATGGTTTACATCATAAAATTTCAGTATATAAGCAATTTCAGGTTCCATGTTAGTAGTCTTTTGCTTGCCAACTCACACCTTGCTGGCTTCTAAGGCATGCTTTTATAGACGACACTAGCTTGCATCATCAGTAATATATTGGGTTTGCCAGTTCCTGGGAAGAACTATAGTCATAACAAGGCCACATTAATTCTTGCTATTGGTTTAAGAACCCAATTGAGTGAAGTGATTTATTTCTGTTTTCATCTTTTTGGCAGTCCCAAGCAGCAACTACCAGAGTTTGGCTGCTGTATCAGCAAACCAAATGGGAGGCAAATGCATGTGTCTGTTGGTCCCCAAAGAGAAACCCATTTCTACTGAAGCTAAACTTGACAGCTTAGGACTGTCATTTGACTCCAAAGAACATGAACTGCTTTACTACTTTTTGAAATCATTTGCTTCTATGTGGCTTTAGCTGACACATCCTTATGTGTCCTTTTCCTTCATCCCCCAAAGGAAAGAGAAATATGAACCTATTCCACTCAGAAATCACTGAATAATGTCTGCCGGTATCAGATTTCATTGGCTTCAACACTATTATTTGTTGAAAATATGTAGTTGGATCTCAAAGCCAACAACATTCCCCCAGGGTCTCCATTAGGCAGAAGCGGAACACAGTTGCAAACAATCTGTTTTGTAAAACAGAGTTCTCCAGGAGGAAACACAGAAAAACTGCATTTGTTGAATATTTCATAGCCTAGTATATACAATTTACCGACAGTGAGGGAATTTTAGAGGATTGTAGAGGACAGTCACTGAGAAACATAATTTCTGTGAAAGACACTTTCTGCATTATTTCAAAGGCTCTAAAGGAGAAGCTTGAATATCAGTGAATAGTGCAGAGGAAAGTAGATGACACAAGTAAAAATGGGATAACCTCAAGTTCTTGGGCATGAAATGTACCATAAATACAGACCCCAAGGAGCAATATGCAATGGGCAGCATTGGGAGCGTCTAACCGCACTGAACCATTCCACTCCCTGATGCTATCACCACTGCCATGTTGAAATTCCTTATATTGCTCATGAATTTGTAGTTATGGTGTTTTGATTAAACAAAATGAAACACTTAAGGGCTTGAGTGATGATACAGTGGTTAAGAGCACTGGCTGCATTTACAGAGAATCCATGTTCAATTCCCAGTTCCAACATGGTGGCCCACAACAGCCTTTAACTGTAGTTCCAGAGGACTTAATGCCCTCTTCTAGTCTCTGTGGGCACATGCATGTGCATAGTACACACATATGATTGCAGGCAAATTGGTAACACATAAAAATTATTTTACAGATTAAAAAAGTGCTTATTTCAGCACTCATAAAATATGACACTTTATATGGTTTCTAATTTTTTATAACATTGAGTGACTAGGTTTTTGACATATATGTATAATATGCTATGTTGATAAAATGAATTTAATGTGCCTTTACTTAAAATAGTATACAATGATACACTGGCAATAGCATCATAATACTTGACCACTTCCTGAACATAACACCAGTATCACAGACACTGAGATCAACAATTAATAAATGGGACCTCCTGAAACTGGGAAGCTCCTGTAAGGTGAAGGACACAGTCCACAAGACAAAACAGCAGCCCACAGAAAGGGAAAAGATCTTCACCAACCCCACATCTGACAGAGGGCTGATCTCCAAAATATACAAAGAACTCAAAAAGCTAGTCTCAAAACCACCAACTAATCCAATTAAAAAGTGGGGTACAGAACTAAATAGAGAATTCTCAATAGAGGAGTCTAAAATGGCTGATAGACACTTAACAAAGTGCTCAAAAATCCTTAGACATCAGGAAATGCAAATCATAACAACTCTGAGATACCATCTTACTCTTGTCAGAATTTCTCTTGTGATTGACTTAATCACATCTTCCTCAGTTTATCATTCCATTAAAATCATTGATTATACTGTATTTATTGACCATAGATAAACTAGGTTTGTGGAAGTGTAACCCATCATGTTCAACATTGGCAAAATCAC
The DNA here is from genome assembly GCF_003668045.3 of Cricetulus griseus. Classification (NCBI taxonomy): domain Eukaryota; kingdom Metazoa; phylum Chordata; class Mammalia; order Rodentia; family Cricetidae; genus Cricetulus; species Cricetulus griseus. Next base: position 111,018,603 of record NC_048598.1, read on the forward strand.
TAAAGGTCACATTTCTCAGAATGAATACCCATTGCACAGTTAAATATAATTTGTCAAATAATTGAAACAATTTATTCATATAATCTAATTACAATCTAACTCAACGAAAATTGTGAGAGACATTAAATTTGCAGGATTTATTGTTTCCAAGAGATGACATTTCATAAGATTAATGGAATCCATATAATTGCATTATATGTACTTTTGTGAACATATACATATACTTTTGGGGAGCAGAGTTCTCAGTTTGAACAAATTCTTAAGTCTCCCCATTGATAATTCACGAAAAATGTAAAAACAATTACATAAAATGGTGTGTGAGAGAGAGACGGGGACAGAGAAAGAAATGTAAGTGGAAGTAGTAGCAGCAAGGAGGAGGATGAATAAGATGGATGAAGAGGAAGAGAAGGAAGAATGAAGAGAGATTTCTTTACTGTTACTTCTCAAACTTTATGACTCTAGATATATTGCACTTAAATGCTGTAAACATTTGCTTTTTAACTATGATGAATATATAACTTATTCCCAGTAGTGTTAAGTTTTCCACTGATTATTTTGTTTTCACTGAAACTGACAGTGGAAGAACAGCACTGAAGTCAGTAATTATTACTGCTAAGGAGAAGTCTTTTATTTTCATAAATGTGACTCTCTATTGACCCACATTTAATAATTCATTTTTATGTGTAATTTACTTTTTACTATGTAGTAATTGAAAAATAATTACATTACTTCTACTCCTGTTTCTTCTTCTAACCCCTTCTAGATCCCCAATACTATCAAGTTCATAGCCTCATTTTCCTTCATCATTATTGTTAAATAAATAAATATATGTATGTGTTTGTATGTATGTACATACACATGTATACAGCCTGCTGAGTATATGTTTGTTGGATATGTTTATGGATATTGTTTCAAGACTCAACTACAATATAATCCTTATACCTGGGAGATGTGAATTCTTTTCTGCCAAGCAGTCACCAGCTGCTTGTAGTTCTTTGTCTAAGGGTGAGGTCCATTATCTTTTTGAAGATATATTAATGTGGACACAATAATTTTTCTGGGTGTTTTCCTTCGACAACTTTCAAAAACTTACATATATAACAACACACAGAATACTTACTTTAAATGTTTAATCCATGCACTACTTATAGATTTGAGAGAGTTTTTTCATAATTTTGCATATTGCTAGTGCATTTTTAGTCAAGCACCAATAATAAACAGTAGATTAGGTGGCCTTGTTAACCTTCCTTAAAGTTACCTTGGCACCCTGTATCTTTTGCTCACTTTTGTGCCCTGGTTTGTTGTTAAATAGAACATTGTAGATAATATAATATAGTTACATAAGTAAATAAAATAATTTTTAATCTCTTTGTGTATGTGTGGTATATACATCTGAATGTCTATACACATTCAAATTTGTGGCTACACACATGCAGGTGTCATTGCACTTGTGTTCCTGTTTGTATTTATACAGGGAATGTACATGTTCTTGTGTGTAGAGGCAAGAGGTCATAATTTGTTTAGCAACCTTTCCAAAGGATCACCTACTCTGCTTCCAATGTGTTAGAATTACATGTGGATGGTAACATGACAAATAAAAGACCCAGAAACTGATACTGGGGTTCAAGATTCAAGCTGAATATCAAAAAAGCAAAGCGCAAGGAATCAACCAACCCTGGCTCATAGGAGTTCACGAAGACTGAACTAACAACCAGGGATCCTGCATGGAACTGACATGGGCTCTGTGCATATATATTATAGTTGTGTAGCTTGGTCTTCCTGTGGAAGAAGGGGCTGTTTCTGATTCCTTTACTGGTTTTTTGGGACCCTATTTCTTATACTGGTTTGTCTTGCTCAGCATTAATAAAAAGGTGAGGTGCTAAGTCATATTACAACTTGATATGCTAAGTTTTGTTGACATCAATGGGAGGCTTGCCCTTTTCTGAATAGAAATGGAGGAGTGGGTGGAGGGAGGGCTGGTGTGAGGGAGGGACTGGGAGGAGAGAAGGAAGAGGAAACTGTGTTTGGGGTGTAAAGTAAATAAATTAAAAAGTCGGTTGAAAGAGACTATATTGAAGCAAATATGTTTGTTTGTTTGCTGAGGCCAACTTTTAACAGCATTACAAAGTAAGAAAAAAATCCACAGAAAAGTATTTTATCTGGTATGGATGACAGAGATCTGAGATAGAGGTACCAGCAGGCTTAGCCCTGAGAGCACTACGAAGGGATATGACCCAGCTACTTCCTGTCTGCCTGTGTCTTTTCATGTAGTTTTTCTTCTATGTATGAATCGCCTTTTGCAATAAGCTATGGTAAGCTAGAGCCTAGTAGAAGGACTTGACTTGAACTTGATTACATCTGAAGATCTGAATTTGCAACAATGTTCCTTTATAAGCTACAAGGGAATGATTCTTCAGTGTAAAAACTTTAGGAGAAACAACTCAACTGCTAACCATTGTCATGTCTAAAAACAAAGCACAGGGAAGGAGATTTATATTGAAAACATTTGTTTCTTTTTAAGGGACCACCCATTTAAAGATCACTTTGAAAGAGAAATTAACAATCTTAGACAAACAATATGTTTAAAAATCTTGTAGTTTTAAGATAGTTTATAGAATGTGGCACTATCTCTCAAACATCAAGTTGTGTTGTTGAAGGTCCTTAATAAAGTCTATTTTCAAATGAAGATGTAACTTCATTTGATATTATTGTTTACTATCTGGATATCTTAAATAGATTTCAGATGAATTTGATTTTCTTCAAAGAAAAAGTTGGAGCTATTTTAAAACAAATCCTAATCCAATTCTGATTTCTGTGAACATATTTTAGCCTGTTTTGTGAGGTCAAAAATATAGCACCCAGTTGTTTTCTGCCTGGAAGTCACTTATCATTAAAATAAAACAAATGAACAGTATACAGAAAAAGAAAATGAGAGAAAAAAATCAACAGAGCAAATAAAATTCCACTTATGCAAATCACTCTCATGTCTATTTCTATGCCAAAATCAAGCTTGACTGCAAGCCTTTTTCATAAACAATAGATAATGCAGCTGTTCCTCAACAGGCCACTTTAAAATTCCCTTATATCAATTAGGAAACTAATTCCGGAAGGAAGGAAAATGTTTTAACCTCCATTGATTACCTAGGAACACACTCCTTCAATTGGAGATGAACTGGTCAGTTATGGTATGATAATACATTGGATAGTTAAGAATTCAGAGGCCTCTGAGCTCAAGGAGTCTTCCCAGGTTTTTGCTAAGGCACCCAAAATGCTCCATTTTCTTCAGAGTTGATTTGTTTCTTACAAATTTTATTGCTAAAGAAATTGATGTATTCAAAAGATGATAAATAAATGGCTCTATGCTTGGTTAGTCTTCCCTTCAATGTATTGGAAGCTGTTTGCTCCAGAAGCAAATAACTGTTTCCCAGGAACAATCTAAACCACTGGTGTACCTCACACTAATTAGCAGAAAGCCTAGGTTTTGTTATCCCAACTGCATCTCTCTATGCATGGAGAATTATAAGATTATTCGGAAGCAGTCTGTTTTCCAATATAAAATATTGAGTATAAGGAAATTTTACATGGTGACATACAAAAAGATTAGACAATAATTGAAATTCAGGACTATATTGTACATTTTTAATTTAAGGGGACCAATAGTCTAGGTTCATAATGACCACAAACCCAGTTTAAAATAGTTATTGTAAATGTTTGATATCCACAGTCCTTTGCAAATAGTTGTTCAACCAGCACAAGCTTCCTTCAGAGGTTTCTCAAGAGAATTAAAATGAATTCATAATGAAATGTGAATAATGCTGGTTTTCTTTCAACAGAGGCTATTGTGGTGTATTCCTGTGCAACGCTTATCACAAATAAAACTTAACTTCGTGAGTTCTACTAACAATGTTTAAGTTGTATGAAAAATTTAGCATATAAATATCTATGCTGTATTAAAATTTATAAAACATTCTGTTGTTGTTGTATGGGTTTTGTTCAAAAACAGAATAAGTTTGTATCACTTTATTTGATTCAGCGTTAATGATACTTGTGGAATAAAACATCTCCATGATTCATAAATCAAGTTAAAAATAAAATAATTTTTCCTCAATAAATATTCAAATATTCAGGACAGAAGGCCTTTCAAACATTAAAAAATATTTTATTCCTATTTTTATTGAGCAATGCATTTTCCCTACTCTCCTTCCCTTCTCTCCTCTCCATTGCCACTCTCCCAGATGCCCCCCCAATGTATTCAAGACATCTTGATGACAGCTTGTGCTAGAGAGGATGTAGAGTATGGGGAACACTCCTCTATTGCTAGTGGGAGTGCAAATTTGTACAACTGCTATGGAAATCAGTATGGAGGTTTATTAGAAAATTGGAAATCAGTCCATCTCAAGACACAGAAATACAACTTTTGGGCATTTACCCAAGAATGCACACTCACCACAGAGACATTTGCCTAACTATGTTCCTAGAAAATATTTATCAAGTAACTAATGTGGGCCAGGCCCTTAAATGGGGTATCTTGCAAACTTCTAAAAGTTTACCCTTTTATGATACAAACTATATGATAAAAAGATGCACCTAAAATAATTAATAATGCATCTAATGAATATAAAGAAAGAAAGAAATAAAAATACTCAATGTTCTAGTTTGGCTCTTCTGCTGTGATAAAACTTTAGCCAAAGCCAACTAGGAAAGGAAAGTTTTTATTTTGGTTTATAGTTATAGTTTATCATGGAGAGAATCCAGAAAAGAAACTCAAAGCAAGGACTTGAAACAAAATCCAACAAGAGAAATACTGTTTACTGGCTTACTTAGTCTGACTTGCTCAGCTACCTTTCTTATATACTCCAGGCCCTCCTGTTAGAGGTAGCACTGCCCACAGTGGGACATCCCCTGTAAGATCAATCAACAATGAAGAAAATTCCAAGATTTGACCAAAGGCCACGAGCTAGTGGGTGGAAGCAATCCCTCAATTGCATTTCTTTCCTTCCAGGTTTGTCAGTTTGACAACAATCAGTCATCACAATAGGTAATAGTCAAAGGCCATCTTACAGGTAGATCAGGGAAAACGTAGTTTGAGGAAGAATTATTTACTCTAAAACTTGAATATATTAATAACTCTCTAGAGAAAAGAGAAAAGAATCATTATGTGACAATGGCAAGAAGAAAAATGTTCCAAGTGGAGAAAACATGGCAGAGTCTCTTTTAGGGATATTGAACAAGGCAGTCTGCAGTTTTAATTTCATCAAACTTGAACCAGATGAATGTCACAATGAAACAAACAATGTAAGGCTTCTCTTCAGATGTGTCATCCACAGGGGATGCTTAGTTGTTGACATTTTTGTGGCAAAAGATGTAAAAATGTTAGTTATGCAGATGAGTCAGTTTACATTCTGACTTCTAGAAATACAGGAAAGTAAAAACGGAGCATTTTTACCATCAATTATTACCACCTTGAATAGTGGAAGTCTTCTTCCACTTTCTATCATTGTAAAGAGGGGACTATCTTTTCAAATCTGTGTGTGTCATTTTTCTCTTGGTGTAAACATGAAAATTCTTAAAGATAGCCTGACTCCTTGGGAATTTAGGGAGATAACAGTAATAAGTTAACCCCTAAGGTGTAAGATCTTTTCAGCTTTGGTTTTTGTTTGTTGGTTTGGTTAGTTGGTTTTGCTATGTATATAGTGCCATGCATGAAAAATATCAGAATATTAGCCTCAAATGTAAATAGTTGGTTGCCCCCTAATAGTAATGCAACTATTGTAATAGTGGACAAATTCTGTCCTCCCATATGGCATCTCCCATCCCAATAGCCTAATATCCATTTTCTAGTTTCCTTACGTGTATAAGTACTCCAGTTAGAAACACAAATCTGAAGATTGGATATAGGATCAATGTATGAGCGAGAATATGTGATAATGTGATATGTATCTTTCTGTACCTGGGTTACCAAAATAAATTTATGTTTCACTTAGACTCTTTTTATTGAGACAGGGTTTCTCTGTGTATCTTTGGACCTTCTCTTGGTACTACTCACTCTGTAGCCTAGCTGGCCTGGAACTCACAGAAATATTCCTGTCTATGTCTCCTCAGTGCTAAAATTAAAGGCATATGCCACCACCATCCAGCTTTATTGGACTTTTATTTTTTTATTTTGGTGATTGTTCACCTCCTTGGCTGGGCTTACTCCAAATAATTTTTGATGCTGTTGTGAATGCAATTATTTTACCAATTTTCTCCTCGGTATTCTTATAATGCATATATATATATATATATATATATATATATATATATATAGAGAGAGAGAGAGAGAGAGAGAGACAGAGACAGAGACAGAGACAGAGAGAGAGACAGAGAGAGAGGCTGTGGATTGGTTTTATCATAATTTAGTATCCTGCCACTCCCCAGGAAATGGTAATTGGTGTTTAGAGTTTTCTGATGGAATCTTCATTGTCTCTTATAAATAGAACATCTTCTGCAAACAGTAATGCTTTGACCTATACTTTTCCCATTTGTAACTTCTTTTATTTCCTTGCTTACAATTCTAGCTGAGATTTCAAACACTATATTGAACAAAAGTTGAGACAGGAGACAGCATGCTCAAGTTTTTTTTTTCCTTTTAGCATAATATTGGCTAGAGCTCTTTCATATATACATGCACATAAATAAGTATATGTATATATGTTCTTGTCACCCTATTGTTCCTAGAAGTAATATCATTAAGAGATGTTGGAGGTTGTCACAGTAGTCTCTGTCTACAAAGACGATCATTTGATTCTGCCTTTTAACCTACTTGTATGATTTATCACATTTACCAACTGAAATAATGTGGACCAACCCAGTATTTCTGGAAATATTTCACTGTGATCCTGTATTCAGTTTGCAAACATTTTGTAGATAATTTTGACATTTAGGTTGATCAGGCACAGTGTTTTTCAGTGTTTAATTTAGTTGTATTTTATCTGGTTCCAGGCATTTGAGGGTTAGTAGCTTCATAAAAGGAGTTTAGAAGTGTTTTTTTCTATTTCTGTTTGTGGAGTACTTAGAGAAACATTGTCTGTAGTTCTGCCTCAATTTTCTGTAGGAGTTATGTTGTGAATCCATCTGGACTTGGGCTTGTTTTCATCAAGAGATTTATTTTATTGCCATTTCAATATCCTTATTGTTATATTTAAATAAATAATTTTTATTTAAATTTAAATTGCTGGTCTCTTCCTAGGTTAATTTCAATGGCCTAGATGTATCTAGAAATTATGTCATCTTTCAACTTTATAGAAAGGGTTTTTTAAAGCAATCTTTATGATTTGCTGAATTTCTGTGAAATCTGTTGTGCTATCTGTGTTCATTTATAATTTCATTATTTTTATATTGTCTATTCCCTTTTGTTTAATTTACATAAGGGTTTTCCAAGAATGGATATGTTTTCAAATAATTAACTTCATTTCATCAAATTTTTTGAATTTTTTATTTACCTATTTTTTGGGGTAAAACTGTTAAAGTCTTCCCAAAAACTTTAGGTGTATCAGTAACTTATTTATTTGAGCTGTTTCACATTTCCTAAATTAGGTAGCTAGAGTTATACATTTACCAGTGCAATCTGCTTTCCTTTTATCTCAAATATTATGATGTTTTTATTTTTTTGGGGGGTAAATGTAGTTTAAAATTTTCATCTCGATTTATTTACTGAATTATTCAATAGTGTGTTGTTTACTTTCCATGAGCTTGTGTTTTTTTCTGACATTTCAGTTGCTCCTTATTTCAAGCTTTATTATTTTGTAGTCAATTACAGCACATGGAATCATTTCATTTTGATATATTTGTTGAGATATGTTTTGTGTGTAAACTGTGTTATAATGAATTGAAATGTCCATGGGCTATTGAAAATCATAATATTCTTTAGAGCTTTTGTGGAGTATTCTGTAGTTATTTATAAGGTTTATTTCATTTATGATGCTCTTTAGCACTAACTTTTTGTTTGTATATTCTTAATACACTGTCTTTTAGATAAAGTGGGGTTTTTGAAACAAATATTGTTAAGCCTTGAGACATAGATATTTCAGTATAGTAATAACAGATGAATATTTGTTCTCATTCATTAGTGTGGTTAATTTTAATTATAATAATTATTTGTTTTTTAATTAATTAATTATTAGCATTATAAACATTCAAAAACAAAATATATGGATAACTACCTAGAATTGGACTCCAGATTATTTTAATGTTATTTAATAACACATGTAAATAAATAAAATAATAAATTAATAACAAAGCACTGCAATGTGGTTAAGTACCTGACATGTTGTATACAATCATCTCCACTATATAGAGGAGAAAATCTTGGCTACAGAGCTTTTCAGTGTTAACATGAGGATGCAAATGCAGATGCTATGTTTTCATAACCCATGAGGACAGCCATGAGCGCATTTGGCTCCAGCATTACAGTCCCTGGTTAGAAAATAGCTTGTCATCTCCTGGAAGAGGAAATCAGCAAGGTAATGACAGCTTGCTAGAGATAAATTAATCATGTAATTGTGTTCCTTTCAAAATTGCTCTTTTCAAATTTCAAATGCCCAATACTCTGAAACATGATCTAATTTGAAACCAGAGTCATTGCAGATCTAGTTACTTAAATAATGATGAGGGTATAGGCCCTTGTCCAACATGACTGCTGGATTTAGAGCAATAATGTTTGTGAAAAACAAAAGAAAACAGAAATGGAGAAGCATGCATGGTGTTACAACAATGCTGCTATCTTCTCATCAAGAAGATTCAGGATACAAACAATCCTACCAACATCTTCACTATGGACTTCTGAAACAGACAAACCTGGGAGACAATAAATTCCAGCTGTTTAAGTGATAGTATGTTATGCCTTGCCAACATTTCAGAGAACATCTCTCACATTCTGATTTTATTTTTATGACCATAAAATATGTACACATAAGATTTGGGAAAAAGAAATAGTGCAGTGGAATACACACACACACACACACACACACACACACACACACACACACACGTGTGTGTGTGTGTATATATAATACATGCATGCTTGTGTACATCTATGTGCAACCATAGTGTAACAATGGGTGTCACTCCTCCAGTGTCACATATTTATTATTTTTCCTGCATAGACTGAGCCTGAACCTGAATATAGTTATTGCCAAGTAAGCCAGACTCGTTAGTCAGTGAAGATCAGCAATCTCAATAGGACTCAGATTAAAAACAAGATCCAAGCCGGGCATTGGTGGCACATGCCTTTAATCCCAGCACTCGGGAGGCAGAGGCAGAGGATCTCTGTGAGTTCCAGACCAGCCTGGTCTACAAGAGCTAGTTCCAGGACAGCCTCCAAAGCTACACAGAGAAACCCCATCTTGAAAAACCAAAAAAAAAATTGCATCAACAAATGAAGATATAAGTTGACTACTTCTCTAAAATTTTGGGACCAGAGATGATTCAGAGTTCTTCAGATGTAAATATTTGCATATACTTAAAAGTATCTTGGTAGAGTCACATATAAAGAGAAACTTCACTTACCTTCCCTGTACACATTAATGAAAGCCCTATATATAGTTTCCTTTTTTTTCAGGGGAGAGTGTGAACAGAGTCCCCCACTACTACAAATTATGCAGTCGAGTTTCCTGCATTTGGGAAAAATCACAGCGGTCGGCACACTCAGAGAAACCCTGTTGCGCTACCAACACCCGGCTTTGTTGATGCAATTTTTTCTTCATGTTTTGGGGTTCTATAGACTAAGTAAAGTCATGTTTCAACTGAATAGAAAAAGATGACTACGTAGAATAAGAAAATTTTGTTAATATTTTCATGCTGAAAAATAGCTAAGTAGACTATAATTGGTGTCTAAGTTCTGTATTAAATTTACAGTTGAAATCGGACTGTGTAGATATTAGAGTGTTTTAACTAGTAACTGATTTCTTAGTACAATGTACTTGTATTTTATAGAGTTAATTCACTTTATAAGCATTTCATGAGTATGTTAAAATGAGAAAGCAAACTTCTGTGTACACTTGTTCAGAGAAGTTCAACTCAAATCTCTCCTGAAGAGATGTAGCACTTTATGAAGGGCAAGGATACATACATAGGTCAATTAGCTATGCAAGGAACAGAAACTCTTTCCCCACCAACCACTTCCGTAACAGATAAACTTAAATAAAATAGTGGATCGATTGTATTCGTTACTATGTAGGAGAATTCCTTCCTGATTTGATCTTCAAAAACTGTCTTTAGGAGATATTTTTTATTGTACAGTGTGTAGGAAAATTGCAATCTACTATGAGACCATGAAATTACGTATATCTTCCACATAGTTTAATCATTGTGTTTGAACTATGTGGTATTTGCATGAAACTTTGAGGAACAGCTTTGTGAGGGATTCTATTTTAAAAAGCTGAACTTATTCTGACTTGAAGCCTCAATGTGGTTGTATTATTTTGTAAAATGAAATTTTATAAATCTAATATAGTTACTAGAAGTATAACAATTTAATTTCCTCTATGAGCCTCTTCAGACAATGATAGTAATATATATTCCATTATAATCTAAATTTATCAAACAAAACGTTAAAAGTTACATGCAGGTTTAGACATCTTATAGTTTTAAAGTAAAAATGCATAAATAAAAGTATAAAACTACCAATGAGGTCCACATACAATATTTTTCTATAAGACAGAAGAAGATGAGAAGAAAGAGGAAGAGGAGGAAGAGGTTGAACAGGAATCTGTGGAGGAGGTGGAATTAAAGGATACCTAGTTATGTTGGTGTTAGTGTGTATTACAAACAGCACATTTGATTACAAGAATTATGTAAATCATTAAGGCATGCCATAATGACTAAACCAGCTACTGAAACATCTATGTATTGTTCACATTCCTTGTTCTATGAAACCATCCACACTGTTCTAATCTTATGCTTAGCATTACTAAGCCATGGAAGGCTCTCTCTCTCTCTCTCTCTCTCTCTCTCCCTCTCTCTCTCTCTCTCTCTCTCTCTCTCTCTCTCTCTCTCTCTCTGTGTGTGTGTGTGTGTGTGTGTGTGTCTGTCTGTCTAACAGTTTAATGCAAAATTGAAATAGACATAAAATATTAAGTAGTATGAAGAGAAACCAAGGAGTATGGACTATTGTTATGTTAAGCAAATCTTGACATATAAATGAGTTTGACAAATCTTCAGCAACTTTTGCTTACAATTAGCGTCCTTATATTATTTAGATTATGATACAAAACTACAGAAACTTGTGTCTTCACACAAATGAAAGCTATTACAATTTGGGTATCAAGTGCCTGTTCAAAAGACTCATATACTAAAATGCCAGCCCCAAACAGGTGGCACAATTATGAGAGTTTCTGAAAACATTAGGAGGTAGGTACCAGTTGGAAAAGCGCAGCTACTTCATGTTGACTTGAAAGCTGTCTCTGACCCTGACACCTTCTTGCTGTACTTCTTGTCTATCTGAAGGTGAGAAGTTGTGATCATGTGACCCCCACCACCAAGACGTTCTGCCTAACTACGGGCTAAGGATCAGTGGTGCCAATGACTGGATTAAAACCACAGGAAGTGTAGGATGAAATAAATGTTTCTGTCTTAAGATCCTAACATCATGGATCTTGTTATAGTGATCCAAAATATGCATTGTACTTAATTTTATAGTATGGATTTTTTCTTTGAGGATTCCAGGATCATATTTGTTTGGTCTTGTTGGTTATGTGTTGTAGAAAGGAAAAAATGAATTCCATGCAGGGCTTACTTACTCTTATTGTGCAGCATACTTTTTAATATTTTTAACATAATTTCTGTTCAATTTAACTTGTTTTATGTTTGTTCATTTCTTAGAGACAGGGTTTTACTGTGTAGCACTGGCTGTCCTGGAACCTGCTTTGTAAACTAACTGGCCTTGAACTCACAGAGATCCTCCTGCCTCTGTTCCCCAGTGCTGGGATTAAAGGAGTGCACCACCCACCCAGCATTAACTTGGTTCTTCAGTGCTTTATTAGACCCTTAATACTGTGCCAGAATATTTTCATTTATTTTACCTGTTATTTTAGTTGGAGAATTTGAAGGTTTTTCTTACAGGAAAAACATCACAGATCCATTATTGAATAGATCATATATGGTAAACTTATTTAATCAAAATTCCTCTGAATAAAATAGGACTATTTCAAGCCTCACTAGTATAGATATATCAGAAGTTATTCTAACTTGCAGTAATTGAATGTTACTAACATTTAATTCAAAGTTGAAAAATAAAAGCAGCACTCAACTCTTTATCTAAATTGTTATCCAATGACAATATGTCTTTTGAAATTGTTTATCTGCATTCTTTTTTAAAAAATTAATTCCTATTTTAGATTCAGTGTCACATTATCTAGAACCTTCAGGATTGCTTCTACTAGATAGCCAAGTGTGGGAATGTTCTGCAAGAGGACCACCATGCCCTCTGATCCCAAGTGAATGCTGCTTTTTATATCTCCAGGGGAAAATAATTCACACCACAGTTTATCTATGTAGTCTGGAAAGTAAAAGTGTTAAGTATGTGCACCCTTCATAGTAGCGGATTAATTTAGCAGAGTGGCAATGTCAAAGGGCTGCCTGTAATATTTGGACTTGTAAGTAATGTAAGTAATAAACTCCCATTTCTCCTCAAGTTCTTCATTCACTCTTCAAGTGTTCTTGGATCATACCCTTCCTGAAATAAGCAGAGAACTTTTTAGAAGCTACCATCATTATTCAGTGCATTACAATTAATTGTATTTGACATTAGAATATTATAGGGGTATTACTAACAACAAGTGGGAAAGGGTAATAATGCCTTTCTTGGGCACCTCAATAGTGGGTTTCTTGGGAACTGACTGGAACCCGTTAAGACTGAGACCAGCTTTGTTGTTTTCCCTAGAGTACTGTCTTTCTTCTGTCTGGTCAGCTTGGCTGTCTCACTCCCAGCTTAAAGCCCTCTTGTTTACTTTCCACAGTGTACCTGACTGGCTATTTTAATTCTAATATCAATTTTAAACATAATATGTGTCCACAATGAATAGTAAAAGTAACTTGATTGTCACTTTAGGGTTCAAATAAGGTTCTTACAATTCAATCTTGACAATGCCTTGTATACTTAGACCTGTGTCCACCATTACCTTAACAATGAGTTGTCTTTCAAGTTTGAGACTGGTGTTCTTTCTTTGTCATTGTACATCAGGCAGACATTGATTAAAGAGGAGTAAAAAGAAATGAACAGATGCCCCAGGTAGCTTGTTAATGATATTACAGAATTCATTATAGCCAGTGATGCTCATTGTTATCAGGGTAATCACAATAACAGAAGAAAAGGCGAATCATGGTGACAATGAGAGGTTTACCACTTGGAAGCCTCCTTAAAGAATTCCAGCTTTAGGTTGATGAAGCAAAATCAATATTAACAGCAACAAACCCTTACCTGATGCTACTTCCAAATAATGAACTGTCCTCTATAAAATACTGAGGCATAAAATCTGTCCCTGCTATAATGCTTTCTAATTAAAAGGAACAATTCTATTCAACTTTATAGACACAATGAAAGCTAAAGCATCCTGAAAAAAACTGGGAGAAAATGTTTCTGTTCTTTTAATACTGAGATGAAATAATTGAACACATTCATTTATTTCTGATGACATATTCTTATTTCTCCTCTCCAAGTGATGACATGTCAGAAAACAAAATTTTTGCCAGGGGTTAAAATTCTTCATTCATGAAGTTACTTGTGAATAAATCAGTGACTCTGATATCAGTTTGTAGCACACCCATAACAGTTATACTTGGAAGTGTAAGTGGTCGACCACGGGGATAGCTTAGAAATAATATAAAATAAAAAAATTTCAAATATACAGTAAGAATTTAATATGGATTATGGGGAATTCCAAAGGAAAATGTAATAATCAATTATACTCTATTGAAATTCAGATATTGTTATGTTTTTTATAGCTATCTCTGCTGCAGGCAGAAAAGTGATATTGCTAATGTACACAGAGAAGGATCAGTGTATGAAGTTGGTTAGTAAGTAGAGATCTAAGTATAGGCTTTATTTGATATGGCCAGAATTTTGTGGACCAAGAAAGCAAACAATCATGCAAAGAATTACTTGGATAAATATATTTCCTGGCGAAAACATATGTGCCAAATTAATACACAGACAAGAAACACACACCACAGCTTTGCTGTTTTCCCCTGGTATTTTTGATGCTCTAGGCTCTTATATATTTCTCATCTCTGTAATATGAGTACATGACTAAACTAGCCCAGGTTTATAGATGTCACTAGACCGAGGTCTCTGTGTGATATAGTATCAGTTCAGTTTTTGAATTCCATGGAATTCAGAACTTTGAATTCCATGGTTTAACCCACAGGCCCTGAAGAATAATGCACCTTGTAAATGAGTGGCATTTCCCAGCTTATGTTTTCTGTTCTGGTTTTGCACTAATTTATAATGTAAAATACAATTTTAAATAGAGATGGGAAGACCTCAAGTGATTTAAGGTTTACTTTAGCCAGCCTAGGCAATGCTGTTAATTGGCATATTCTGCAGACTCAAAGCCTTCACGAAACAAAACCTCCCTGGAAATGTCAAGAGAGCAGACTTTCTTGCTTCTCTGGGATGCTCCTGTTTCAGGTGTTGCTTGGAAATGGTGGAAGAATAGATTGGTTTTATTCCTTCCTAGGTCTGTTTGTCCATTTCTTATTCAGTAACTAGAATCTAGGCTAGAAGATGAAAAAGAGAAATCAAAATTACAGCTACTACTCAATGCAAACTGTCTGATGTGCTTTTGCCACCTTTATAGTCTTTAAGAATGTACCATGGATTATGCTCATAGAGGTTGGATGTGTCTAATCTCAGTTCCAATGTTTAGACTCCTTTGCTTGAGCCATCACATCTTGATATAAGAATTAGTCCAAATACCTGCCCTCCAAAAGTCACAATCTCATTGCAGGAACCACCAGCTTCCCTGAAGAGGGACAACACCGCCTTCAAAGTAGGTTTGCACAGCCTTAGCACAAATTCCCACTTAAACAGCCTAGAGAGCATGCTCTGGAAGGGTGGGAGAATTAAATTTCTTCCCTGCACCTGTTTGCCCATGGCTTTACCATGGAAATTAAACCAGGAATTCATGCTATAAGTCTGAAGCTTAAATGTATTCAATTTTGAAATGTACTGAGAATATGAAGGTTTTTTTTTTCAATTTCCGTTTCACTAAAAGGTTTTCATTATTTCTGAATAATGGTGGTAGTGTCCCCTGAGGAAATGCTATTATGAACCTCTTTGAGATCTGTCAAAAACCACACTGGAAAATTTACTGACGTGTGTTATCCAATGTGCAATAAAGTACATGTATTCTTTTTCTTGTGATAATGGGGTAATAAGGTAGTAAGGGGTTGGACACTGTACAAAGCAGATGTGGGGATATTCTAGAAATTAGTGAAGCATAATTCTTATGCTTATATTCTTAGTATTAAATAAAAATCGCTTGTGTATGTGAAGGTGTGTGATGATTTCATCAGCCTTGATGCATCTTAGATGGATTCTTTGCTGTGAACCAGAAAGTGAGACAGGAATTTGCCAGAAGTAGTTACATTGGATTATTCTCAAGAGGCAAAGAAGAATGAGATAAGAGTGGAAAGAAGCCAATTCAAAGATGCTTTATTGAAGCCACTGCCTCCCATGGGCAACCAGGGGTTTATACTGAGATACTGGAATTTCTATGTAAAATATCTGCCTCGGCATTGTTACAACAAAAGAAGAGAGAAAAAGAGTGTTCATTCATTGGCTCTTGTCCCTTTATAGCCATCACATCAAGCGTTTGCTTCCTTTCACTTCTTTTTAATGTATTAGAAAATTTGAATGGTTCTTTGGAGACATTTTCTGAAGGGACACTGAGTGTAGTGCCTAAATAGGGGAAGCAACATAGTACAACTGATGTGACTTAGTGTTAGGATATGTTAGTGTATTCTATTGCCTCAATGATACCTGAAGTGTGTGTGGGGGGGATCTGATATGACATATAGCACCAGATCAATCCCAAAGTCTAGACAGATAAAAATTATGGTGTAAAGGGGACACAGTACTTTGGGGTTTCCATTTGGAAAGCATTGATGTGGACTGATATGGAGAATATGGTAACAGTTGAACACAACCCCTTGAAAGTGGCTGGGTTAATGAATTCAGGAAACAGTGCATAAGCATCTCTAAATCCATCTGGAAAAGTGCTTGTCATTCAGAAAAAGAAAAAATCCCAACAGTGGGTAACATGGCTGGCTGCAATGAAGATGAGGGGCAGGGGATTTTCCACCCCTGTGGGGATTCTCCATTCACTAATACTATAACCCAAAATAACACAGGGAATATGTTAACTGGCCTTTCGATGTGCAATCCTTGGGAAGCAGGGAGTATGTAAAGGAGGATGGAGAGCAGACTCAATGATGCAAACGAGAGATCTCTATCACAGTTACTCAATGGAGATGTTTAACTGAACACCAATGTCGATCTTTATCAACCTCGATGAATGTTACAGATGGGAAGTTTCATGGCTTTAGAGATCTAGGACATCTTTCACGTTTTCTTTAGCATTAAAAGAAATGTAAGTTTTCTCATATAAAGAAGTTCATTCCATGGCTCCAAATTCATGATCCGCCTGACTCTGCTTCCTTTCACAAATCCTACCGGTGCATGAGCCATCACTGCAGCACTTTGGAGAGTGGGTTCTACGCTTAGCCTGGGCAGTAGAGATGAACTGACCCTGTAGACAGGAGCATGGGTGAACTACCCCTGGAGTGTGAGCTTGGGAGATATTCCCTCCCTTCCCTCACCAGCCCTCGCCATCTCTGGCAGTTGGGAGTGCTAGCCCTGATGTCCTAAGAGATGGGGAGCTGTTCTGTCCCTCATCAGCTGCAGCAGTCGGGAGAATGGTCCCCACACTTCCTATGGGATACACAGTAGAGCTGCCCCTAGTGTAGGTACGGGTGAGCTGGCCCTAAGGGGATGAAAGCAGGGGGTCGCGTCTGCCCCTTGCCCCTTACTGCATAGGGTGAATTAGCAGGGCAAATTTGGAAAGCTCATTCTGATAGTGGGGATGGAGGAGAGTTGGAGGGCTGACCAGTCTTGCAACTACCTAGGCCCAGAACCAGGGTCAGGATTTGGCTCACACCAGCATCCACCCCATCTAAGATCTACTAGAGCACATTATGTGGCAGATCCTCCTGCAGATTCAAAGCTATACGTTCTCCATGACACAGGGTAACAACAGAATATTGAAGAGGAATCCCAGTAATGGTCCAGTATTGATGGTGTGGTGCAATCCAGAGGCCTCAAACTAGACCAATGACTCTTTGCAATGAAAACTTGTGCATGAAGATATATGCATACAAGGGTATATTGCCTGACTTGCTGTGCCACACTACAGCTTCCATGATGAGATTTTTTTCATGTTTCCTCTCATTTTCTTTTTTCTTTTGCATTTTATTTTATTTGGTCTTGGTGGGGTATTGCAAGGGCAGAGGATAAGGAAATGAATGGAATCAGGATGCATGATGTAAATGACATAAAAATAAATAAAAAAGAAAGTTAAAAATGTTTATCTCTCCAAAACAAAGTAACAACAGTGAAACACCTATAATAATACAGCTCAGAAATAATCACTGTGATTTTCGGTTTTGCATACTGGTTATAAGAAGATTTGGAGGCATGAATCAACCATTAGAAACATGCCAATAAGGAAATTGTCCTTAAAATTAAGTGTTTGCTACAATTACTTAATTCTTTTAAAATAAGACAGCAGAGAATGAAGGTTTAGTCAATGGAGCCACATGGGGGAAAAGGGCAAAAAGATCCTATGCACATCTCAAGTCCATCTTTGAAGTACTTAATATTTTTCAAAATACAGTTTTAGTACATGATTTAAAATTTTGATAGCTACTTCTTTAGACTAATTCTGATATGCTTCTGTCAGTAACTTGACAAAATTTCTATTTATTGATAATCTAGCAAGAGGGAAGTAATTCTCCATACTTATTAAATTTCACTGAAAGAGGTAAGCAATAAAACTTATATATTTGAACGGTAAACATTATGTAAAAATATTAACATATCTAACAATAAAGGAAGCCGAAGTAAGGTACCCGTAAGTCTAAGAGGAGTGTGTTTCTTACCTAAAATATGAAGACAATACACTCCACTGCATTTCTGGAGGCCACATCTGCACATTAGTAGCTAAAAACTATCAGTTGAAAATTTTGGAAAAATGTGTCTGTACTGAAAATAATACCATGCATTTTCTTCACTATTCCCCAAAATAATGGTGTTATCATAAATGCTTATTTATCATTTTCTTTGTGCTATATATGTTAAAGTAGCATACAGACGATTTACCCTTTATATATGAGATATATATATATATATATATATATATATATATATATATATGCATCATTTCAATGAAGGAATTTAGCACTTGCAGATTTTGGTCTCCTTCCAGGCCTGGAAAATCAGACTTGTGGATGGTAAATTAGGGATTATTACATATTAACAGAGTGAGGTACAACTATAGGTAAAGGGGAAGTACTTCATAAGAAAAGAGTAACAATAAATATCCCAAGTGCTTAAAGATACACAGAAAGACCATTGGACAGAACAAAATAACCCATCTGATTCATGTCATGATGTATATTGGGAATAAAATGTGCTCTCATGTTAATACTAATACAAAGCAATGGTGAGTTTTTTTTTTTTTTAAATCTTAGTTTATATACAAATACCAGTTCCCTCTCCCTCCCATCCTTTCACTTCCCCCACCATCTCCCCATCCCACCCCTATCCACACCTCATCAAATCTGTTACATTATTTCAGACAGGACCGAGGTCCTCCCCCATGTATCTAGCCTGACAAGGTATACCTCCACTGTGAATGTGCTCAAAAAAGTCAGTTCAGCATTAAGGATAAATACTGGCTCCACTGTAAGAGGCCCCCATAGACTGCTCAAGCCCCCCAACTCACTACTACATTCAGGGAGCCTAGTTCAGTCTTATCTAGGCTCCCTAAATGTCACTATGGAGTCTGTGAGCTCCCACTTGCTCAGATCAGCTGTTTCTGTGGGTTTCCCCAATATTGTCTTGTCCCCTTTGTTCATCACTCTTCCCTCTCTACAACTGGATTCCCGGAGTCTGGGTCAGTGCTTAGCTGTAGATCTCTGCTTCTGCTTCCATCAGCTACTGGATGAAAGATCTATGATGGCATTTAAGGTAGTCATCCATCTCATTATAGGAGAAGATATTTAAGGCAGCCTCTCCACTATTGCTTAGATTCTCAGCAATGGTTCATTATTATAACAGGTGTGTTAGTTATTTGTTTCACTTCTGTAACAAAATGTCCAAAAGAACCAATGTATGAAAGGAAACACTATTTTGGCTCATGGACCAAGGGTTATCAATTCATTCTGGTGGGTAATACATTGCATTTCCAGGCATCCAGTCACAGCAGCTCAAGATTACTATGTGGCTTTTTCATATTTTGACAAATTAGGGAACAAATATGGGAATCAGGAAGTTAGAATAGCCATGCCCAAAGATTCACTAGCAAGGTACTATGTCCCAAAAGACATTTCAAATGACTTTACTGTCTAGGGATGAAGTCCCTGAAGTGATTCTGTGACAGGTTGGAATCACATGCTCTGCTGTGATTTTTGAAAACTTGCTCTGATGCTAGTTGAATTGGAGTCCATTAGAAACAGGGAAATATTGGAAGGATTATTACTGGTGCCCAGTGTCCCTCTATGTACCAAACTAAGAATGAGAATTCCTTATTAACCACCCTGTCCAGACACTTGAATTATTATTTGAAAACCAGAAGAGCCACCCCATGATTAAAATCATAATATTTAAGGAAAGAAAGGAATGTTACTCTACTATTTCTGGGTCCCTGGAATGGGTATATGGAACAGTGGAGAAATTGGCTAACTGCTAATTCAGTTGGTTATTAAATTCAATAGAATTATTTTAGCAGACATTTTTTTGTGCAGAACTTAACAAATTAGAATATGGTGGCTTGTGTCTGTAATCTCAATACTAAGAAGGCTGAGCTAGAAATATGTAAGTTTAAGAAGTTGTATCCAGACCTATTCACCTGGGCTCCATATTCCAGCCCACAACTCCCGCTGTTTTTCTTAAGGTCAGGTTCATTCTGGGAAACCAAGGTAATACTCCACCCACTGCCCACTGAAACTCCTTAAAGCCTACCTAACTGCTCCAAACTGCACTCGGTTTCCTGGGCTCCATACACTGTACCACCATGTTGGCATAAGAGTTCTGCTTTACCACAAGACAGGCAAGATTTAGACACCCAAGGTAAGACTTTGCCCAATGTCCACTAACACTCCCTAAATTTTGCTCAACATCTTCCAAGTGCATCCCCCAGCTCCATAACCCAGTCCACAACTTTGTCAGAGAACATCTGCCTTACTGGAGGCCATGTCTTAGCAAAGAATCCAAAAGACAAAGCAGGTACGCAGAACCTTAGAACCGCAGAAACAAAGTTAATATCCAAAAGCTCAGAGGTTTCACAGACCACAAAAACCCCAGTGGAGACATCCTTCTGGATCTGAAGACTCACTAGTCACCAGAACACCTGACCATTGAGGTCAGAAAAGCAGAGAGGAAACAGAAACCAAGGAGTAAAACAACCATTTAACAAAAACAATTTCATGAATCAGGACTTAGTCCTATAATCATCCCAAACCCAGATGCCTAAAGGCCAGTGCAAGAATATAATCAGCAACAGAAGGGGCAATATGGCACCAGCAGAGCCCAGCTATCCTATGAAAGCAAGAACTAAACATTCCCACACATCTGAAGCACAAGAAAAAGTCCTTAAAACCAACTGTTTTTCTCTGTTTACGTTGACCCTTTTTTTGGCTTTTAAAAATAATTTATTCATTCATTTTTACACCCTACTAAAGTTTCCCCTCCGTCCTCTTCTCCCATTCTTCTCACTCTCTGCCCTAATCTACTTCTCCTCTGTTTCTGTTTAGAAAAGGATAGGCTGCCCATAGATGCCAACAAAGTCTGACATATCAAGTTGGGATAGAACTAAGCTCCTGCCCATGTATTAATGCTGAGCAAGGCAATCCATTATGAGGAATAGGCTACCAAAAGCCAACCAAAGTATCCAGGGATAGGGCCTATTTCCACCACTAAGAGAGTCCCACAATTAGATAGAGATATAAAACTGTCACAGATAAGTAGAGAGAATTGGTCAGATTCTAGCTGTACAGAGTCTATGAGCTCTTACCAGCCCAGATTAGTTGTTTCTGTAGGTTTCCTTGTATTGACCGTAACACCCTGCTTGGTTGTTCAATTCTTCCTCCCTGTTTTCAACAGGATGCCTGGATCTCTGCCCAGTGCCTGGCTGTGGATCTCTTCAACTGTTTCTATCAGTCAATGGATGAAGGCTCTCTGGTGACAACTGGAGTAGTTAATCAATCTGATTACAAGAGATGGACAGTTCGGCTACCTATCCTCTAATGCTAGGAGTCTTAGCTTTATGAAAATGATAGAGATCCTTAAAGAGAAATTGAAAATAAATATCACTTTAAAATTAAGGCAAAGACCAATAAAAAATTGGTAAAACTTAATAAGTCCCCTAAAGAATGCCAACTCAGCCACATAGAATAAATGGGACCTCCTGAAACTGAGAAACTTCTGTAACCTACATAGAAACACACAAACAGGTGAAGGAACATGCTCAACAACTGAAAATGGAAAGCAATAAAGAAAACACAGAAAATGGGAGGAATTTTGGAAATGGAAAATCTGGGTTAGTAAACAAAAAATACTGATGCACACATTACTCACCCAATACAAGAGATGAAGGAAAGAATCTCAGGCTCTGAAGATATAATAGAAGAAATAGATTCATTGGTCAAATAAAATGTTAAATATAAAAATTTCCTAACAAAAAACATTCAGAAATTTAGGATATTATGAAAAGACCAAACCTAAGAATAATAAGGAGAAAAGGAAAAGAATCCCACATCAAAGGTTCAGAAAATATATTCAACAAAAGCATAGAAGAAAATTTTCCTAACCTAAAGAAGGACATGGCTATAAAGATACAAGTAGCTTACAGGACACCAAATAGATTGGATCAGAAAAACAAGTCCCTGTGCCACATAATAACGAAACACTAAACACACAGTACAAAGAGAGAATATTAAAAGCTTGAAAGAATAAAGGTGAAATAGCATTCTAGGGTAAAGCGTTAAAAAGAAACCAGACTTCTCAGTGGAGACTCCAAATGCCACAAGGGCCTGGACAGATGTTGTACA
The DNA here is from genome assembly GCF_003668045.3 of Cricetulus griseus. NCBI lineage: Eukaryota > Metazoa > Chordata > Mammalia > Rodentia > Cricetidae > Cricetulus > Cricetulus griseus. The sequence continues at coordinate 111,040,968 of NC_048598.1, forward strand.
GACTCTAAGAGGCCATGGATGCTAGGTCAGACTATCAAACCGGAAAAATGTCAATCACTCTAGATAGAGAAAGCAAGATATTTCATGACAAATTAAAATTTATACAATACCTATCCACAAATCCATCCTTACAGGTGGTACTAGAAGGAAAACTACAACCATGAAAACACATGTAATAAATAATCCCAAACCAACAAAAATAAAAGAAGGGAAAACCACCCAATGGCAGAGACATCATATATAAAAGTGAGTAGATGGCATTGAATATAAATACTTGGAAACTAAGTATTTCTGGGATTACCCTTAGTAGACCAAATCACAGATGTGTGTTAGGTGCTATGTACACCTACTAACATGAATTATACAATCTAGTGGAAATCTGTGAAAATAACTGTTGCTTATATGAGTCACTTTCCTTCCCATTTTAAATATTTGTTTTTCAGTGATAGACATGATGACAATTTTTTTTCTTGTGGAACACTGGTATTCCAAATGATGCTTTTTTAGGAATAATGTTTAAATGTCTTTTCTTCCTTCATTTTTAACATTTTCTCATTTCTTCGTTATCCATCCCTTAACACGTTGTTTTTTCTCTTCTTTGCCTAACTTCCATCTCATTTTTCCTACCCTCCTTTTATATTTTTAGTTACCCATGTTTTTTTATTTTCCACTAAAATAATTTCGTACTGAAACTGTGAGAATTCTGAACTGCCAGGAATCACAGCCCAGACAATTATTTTTATCCTAAGTTGCCCAAGTGGCTCAGATTCTTCAGAAGATATGAAACCCATTTTTCTAAAGCAAGAAAAATCATGGTACATATTTCATCATAAAAGAAAGAAAAAAAACCTAGCTTGCCTACATGGGTTAACATGGGCTCTGTTCTTAAAAGTAGAAGTAGACAGTGTATGGTTGATTAAGATATTGTAGATAAGTCCCATGTTTAAAGTCCTTCTCTTTTATATTAAAAAAGCCCACAGGAAAATATGTTACTAAAGTTTCATTCCCTCTACTTGCAAAAGCATTATCAGATTTTTTCCTTCCAATCCCTTGGTACATTCTTACAACCCTTCTAGCCCTCAAAATACAGCAGCTGCCTAGAATGGAATTTTCAGACAGCTGCTAGAGATGCCTTTCAACCACAAAGAAATTTAGGTTGAAAAGTTCATAGCAAAAGTTTTCCCATTCTCAAAAAGGGGTAGCTGTTGTATTTATGATAGTCATAAATAGATGACTTTGGTCATTTTAAGAGAAATTATTTTCTTTGTGAGTGTTGTTTCCTGGGTCCATATAAATTATTGATATCAGCCCTTTGTTGGAGTAAGGGTTTTGCAAATATTTAAGCCCATCCTGTACATTCTTTCTCAACTCTGCCTTTTTCTTTATTTGTAAAATTATCATTGTTTGGTATATCCTGTCTTTTAAAAACTGTGTTACTTCTATATTTGGGTACATATTTTCTTTCTTTTTTTCCTATACCAACATCTTGGACTGTTTCAAGCTCCTTCGTGAAAACAGTGCTGTAATTATCAATTTTCTGTGACTCAACCATCCTGCCTACCAGGGAAAGTTTTGTGCTTGACGTCTCTTTGTTGATTCAATGTAAGAATTTCCTGACTTCCTTCTTTGTCTTAAGAAGCATTGCAGAGTTTTAATATTAAAGTGACAAAAGCAAAAGTAAAGTCACATTTAAGAAGAAAATCATAGGAAGAGGAGGTAAAAATAATTTAGCTTAGTAGTGGAAAAATTAAAGTAAGAAAGTGGCATAATTTGAAGAACAGTTTAGCAACTGTGTTGAAGTTCTTTGTTCTTACTTTTCTTGCTATTAGAATTATACAGAAGATATTTTATATGGCTTGAGGCTATTGTAAAGTTGATTTTCTGATTTCTTTCTCAAGTTATTGTTTCTATATAGGAGTGCTACTGAGTTTTTTGAGTTATTTTTCTCTCCAGCCACTTGAATAAAGGTGTTTTTCAGCTGTAGGAGTTCCCTGTAAATTTTTTGGTGTTGCTTATGTACACTATCATATCATATGCAAATAATGATGCTTTGACTTCTTCCTTTCCATTTTGTATCCCCTTGATTTCCTTTAGTTGTCTTATTGCCAGATCTCCCTGGGAAGGGGAAGTAGAAGAGATTTTGTGAATAGACTAGAAGTTTGGCAGGGATGATAATATGGGCAATGAGGTTTGGGGGAGGGGGAGATAGGGGGAGAGTACTGAAAGAGACTAATGGAAATGGGAGGCATTCTAGGGTCAGGTAAAAGTTGGTGCAAGGGAATATCTCAGGAATCTACAAGGAAGACCCCAGCTTAGACTACTAGCAATATCAGACATGGAGCCAGACATTTCTTTGATGAAGAGTGAGAAATAGTTTCAAAAATGTTTTTTTAAGTACAAAGAAAAAAATTCCAAAATTCTCTAATTCTTGTTTAGAGATCAAGTTAATTTTTTATGCCACATAATTTCAATATTTTTAATGCAATGCTTGCCCACTTCCAAATGCTTTTCTTACTATATTAAGTAAAATTTTTATTAACATAGACCATGATATATGAAGTTATTTAATTTTGTTGTATAAGATAGTACATACATTGTTATGAGAATATGTTTTCAACTGGATGAAATGGTAGTCACCTGTCAATATAATTCAGAAAAATGCATTAATTTTCTTTTAGCTTTCCTGTTATTCTTAAAGCATTATGGTTTCAAAATACCTTAGGAAGAAAATGTGGGTAAAATCCAAGAAGATACAATGAAAGCAGTAAACCAGGGCCCATCGGGATTTTTCTACTACATTGGGTTAAACTGAGTGGAGACAGTGAATTTCCAAGTGAAACAGTAATTAGAAGGGAATATTGGTGAATTCAATCAATATTTTGACCAAGAAAACTCAGCTCAATGCAGGCATTATGAGAATATACTGTAAAGTTTTGTCAATGAAGGGTAAGGATATTGTAATTTTCCTCCACCATTTTCAAACCGCATCAGTTCTGGTCTCTCTAGATATTAATATTCACTTCTGATCTCTGTACAGCTGAAGGACCACAGATGACTGATAGAGAACTTTCATGGCGCTAACATAGTTTCTCCACAAATTGGCAGCCTGCCTGCAATTTATAAATGGATGTAATTAAAATGGCAAAACATCCCTGCACCAGGAAATGAATGAGTAGGATAAGAGCTGATGATTCTGGCTGCCATTTTTACTGCTAGCTAATTATAAAGTTTTTGTTGTTGTTGTTGTTGTTTTTAAGAACTTAGCTCTCTGGCTTCTATGGTCTCCCATTTTGAACTATCAGAACTACTGCTTACATGGTTGTTCATTGTCCCGTCTGCTATCAGAATTCAACACTGGTCACATGGGGACACCAAACACAATCATGTTTTCTAACACAAAAACAAACTAAAGTGTGTCCTGTGTTTTCAAATCTTTTACCAACTAGGGTCAGTAAATACAGGACACAATTTAAAAACAATTCAACAGAATCAGAGTTACTTCACATCCTCCAGATTTTTTAGAATTCCCCTTTATTTATATATTCTCTGACAATGAGAAGAGAGGTCTATTAATTCAGGCCTCAGATATTAGTGCATTCATTACAATAGACTACTAATTGTGGTGGTTTAAATCAGAAGCCTCTATAGGCTCACATATTTAAACATATAATTGAATGCTTGGTAGCAGGTTGGTGAAATGTTTTTGGAGTCTTAGGAGATATGGCATTTCAGGTTGTGGTAAAAAGACCAGGACATGCACAGTTAATCCATTCTCTCTGCCTCCTGCTTTCAAATAAGAATGTAAACTTTCAGCTACTGCTCAAGTGGAATGCCTGCCTGCCTGCTGCCATACTTCTTGCCTTCATAGTCATGGACTCACACTCTGAAACTGTAAGCCCCAATATACCCTTTTTTTTCTCCATAAAAGGCCTTGGTTTTGGTGCTTTGCCCTAACCATAAAGAAGTAACCGAAAACACCAACATTTAAGACTTCTAGGTCATGTGTGGGAAAATGAAATGAGATCCTCATTGATATATTTTGTTGTTGTTGTTAAAAGGGGAAAATAGAGAAATAAGGGCAATGGAGGAGGAAGAAAGAAGGAAAGAAGGTAGAGAAGCAAAAAATTGAAAGGAAGAAGAAAAGGGGTCAAGATAGGTTAGCAGTTAAGAGTATATATTTCTCCAGATGAAAGTAGTTACATTCTTAGCACCTATATCTAGTGGGCTACAACTGCTTATAATGCCTGCTTCAGGTGATTGATGGATCTGACTTTCAGGCACACTTACACTTATGGATATGAGAGAGAGACAGAGAGAGAGAGAGAGAGGGAGAGAGAGGGAAAGAGAGAGAGAGAGAGAGACTGAGGTTTTCGGGATAGAATTTCCAGTATCAACACATTTAGCCATAAAAATATTAGCTCCATTAATTCTCAGTAGTGGGAAAGTATGACCCTTCCTTATTTGGAGAGTCATTCAACTTTCTTTGCTCTGGTATTCTTTATATTGGAAGCCCTTCCTACCTCAACCCCAAGCACCCTTTTACATACACAGCCACACTCAACAAGTTGAGGCTCAGTTCATCTTTCAGGGCTGGCTGGCTGCCAATGCTGCTTTGAACTGTGGAAAATCTGAGAAACGCTTGCTCGTTTTTTATATATCATGGTTTGATAGCAAAAACCCTTGAGTGTAGATGTCAAGGCAACAAAGCTTCAGCTCACAAAGAAAGGAAAATAATAGTAAAAGAATTCCCCATAGATTAGGAGTGAATAATCTGTGAAATGCTAGGAAGAATTTTCCTATTGTTGTTCAGTGAGTTACACAGAATGTCTGATTAATTAAGGTTCGGGACCAAAAAGTGAATCTGTCATCAAGCTGTCATTCCTCTTGTGTTCCTTACAAATTGCTCCCATAAACCATCCCCAAATCTCATCATCTCTCATTTTCCTTCTTGAGGAACTTTACATACACCATTAGCCTGTGGTTCTCCTTTGAGAAGAAAAATTTTGGTTTCAGCTTCAATTTGCAAGTTTCTATGAAAGCAAGCTTTGGTAGAGAATTAAATAAGACTCATGACCGTGTTTTCAAATTAATAGTTTTGTTGTTATTGTATGATCTTGGATGTGTAAGAAGAGAGGCAGAAATAAAGGAAGGGACAGTATCCCTGCCCAAGTTTGTACAATAAACAGGGATCAATTCTTGTTAATTAAGATAATTTCTCTCCAGAAGCTGCTAATACAAAGGAGGCTTTGTTTTCCCCTCCTCAAAAGTCATATCTTCCACACAGCCTCAGCATTTTGTTTGTGCCTATTTACTTCTTCCAAAGCATCCTTAAAGTGAAGGGGGGGGCATAGGTAAGTATAAATAAATGGAGTTGCACCAAATAACTTAGAATATTCTTTGGTAATTTAACAGAACTAGAAGAAAGTTTATGGAATTAGGTTTACACAGCATGGGACAATGTCAATTCAAAATAATCGGAATTTGTCACCGAAAACTAAATAAAAAAGCAAAGCGCTTTTTAATCTCTTCTATGCTTCTATTTTGGTTTACATAATCCTTTCACATTTTTAGAAGAGATCTGGTTGTCTGTAAATTCAGAAGTATACCAGGGTGATTTTGAAAACTGGATTTCCTCTGTATTACTTGAGGCTTGCATTTGCAGCAGCACCTATCATTGCCCACGATATTTTCAGAACATTAATGTCTCTTTGCTGAGTTTTGATTTTTCTGGAACTTTTTGATCCTTCTCCATCTTTCTGTGGCTGGGTGGTAGGATTGGAGAGGTAGTGATTAATCAAATAATTCGGTCTTTGCATCACTTTCTTGATTTGTATATTCAGTCTGAGAGCCTTGCTTTGATTCACAACTTCACTATTGAGAAACAGAAAACTTATAGAGAATCAAGCTAAAGTGTGTTCATCAGGGTATACTGTAATGTACATTCCTTGAGGTCTGTACAAAACATGGAAATTTGAATATAGGCATGTGTAAAGAAGACATTAAAGGCAGTTAGGGGAAGTCTTCCCTCAGTGTTTTTCTGAAGTAAGCAAACCAGCTAGCACTTAATTTTGGGTTTCTGTTCCCCATTTATGTTGATAATAAGCTTTGGTCAAGGCTACCAAATTGGGTAGGTTTTTACAATCATCCTGGCAAACTGATGCATTTAGTTATTGATTCTCCAGATAACCTGGAGAAGCCAGTTTCTCATCTCTGGAGCAGACTGGTTCTTATCTCTAGGACTCAGTTTATTTAAATACTATGTAAAAATCATACCCATTCACTCTATTTTGAAGATTGTGGCAAATCTCTGGCCAATGACTACAGAGCTGGGTATAAGCTAATGTTACAATCTCTCTCTCTCTCTCTCTCTCTCTCTCTCTCTCTATGGCAAATGTCACATTTGGTTGTTGGAATATTTATCATATTATTACATAAGTATAGATGATTTGATTTGATGTTCTAGAGACATCATAAATACACATACAGTTTCAGAATATCATTAAGTCTCAGTAAGATGGCAGAGAAGTAGTCCAGGTAGAGAAATAAAGACCTCAAACAGAGATTAAGTGATTGCAAAATAATATTAGTCTGGAACTCTGGCCAATACCCATAATCCAGCACTTGGGAGACTGAAAAATACATGCCTCCTTAGTGAGTATGAAGCCAACCATGAATACTTGTGTTTCTCAGAACAAATCAAAACACAAAATACTATTCCAAGAAGATTCAAACTTTGAAGTATAACAGAAAGTTACCATAAATGTAACTTGAACCATCCTTGCTTTAAAGAGCCAAAGTCCTGCATTATAACAGGTATGTTCATGAAATTTACCTGTAACTTTATATAGGTTCCTGGGGTCTAAATTCCAAAGATAACAATGTCGAGTTTATACTCAGTGAAACTCATACCCACTTTTTGAGATTGCAACTGTTTACTGTTAGTGAATGGACAAAGGTTGTTGCATAGGGAAAGGATCATTGTGTTGGTTACTTTTCTTTTTTTGTTTTCAGATGGGTGCCTCATGCATCTTAGGCTAGCTTGGAACTAACTGTGAAGCTGACACTAGAATTGAATATTTGTGTTTCAGATTAAAAATTGCTAGGATGTCAGGCATCATTGTGTGCCAATATTTAACTATAAGTGAGAATAATTCAAGAACATAAACAGTTTCAGGTGGATCAATTATGAATAAAAAGGCACAGCAGAGAAAGGGAGGGGTTTGGAAGTAAACAAGTAGAAATTATTTAGACTCATAATAAGTGTGAATTTCATTAGGTTTCTCTTTCCATTGAAAGTGTATTTTTCCTAAAGCCTCAAAAATATTCTACATATCTCTAAATATCAATTAAAGATAGTTCCTGCAGAATGTTGTAGATAGACTACTATTCCCTTATAATGCTTGGATAGTCTATGTTCTCTATTTCTTAACATGATATATAATTTTTTTAAAAAAACAATATTTAATGCCTTAAAATTTATAAAAAATATACCATCCATATATTCATGAGGAAGATCTTATACATCTAAAATTAAATATTATTTTAAACACTATGGGCAGTAGTATAACCCACTAGTCGCAACATATTATAAAGCAAGATTCTTCTGTATTATACCCTTGGGAAACTAACATAATAGCCTGTAAGTTGGGATACCCTTCTAGAGACTAATCCTAGGGCACCTAATTTTAGGAAAAGAAGCTGACTAGATTCATCCACACAATACCAAGGAGGTGACCCTTACATTTTTTTCCTTGAATCTAAAGAGGGTCTGATTAGAGAGGGGGTTGGGAATGTTTCTGCTCAAAGGTAAAATGTTGCAGCTCAATACAACTCCTCCCAGCTTTCAGTTTAATTTCTCCCGAAACTGATAAATGCTGACTTTGGTTCTCAACCCACTTGCCAATACTGAAACAGCTTGAATGCTTTCAACTGTCATGTTAACTCAGCCAAACTGTCATTTGATGAACCTTTGCAAATTCACTTTGTATTGAGCTGGTAACATCAGACTAATTTCTACTAATATTGCAGAGCTGCTACAACCATGTAGGCAGAGCACATTAGCCTTGTTTAACTGGCATCATAAATAATAAATTCAAACTGATGGGAACTGACTTATATTCCATATTGCTTTTGGACCTGTTTTTGGAACCAGGTACATCATTTCACACTAATGATTCTGCTAAGCTCATAGGCTTTTGTCTGTTTTTTTTTTTTCATCTCCAGCAAATACTTTAAAGAAATAATGCATAAGATACTATTTTCCCATAATCTCCATCTTCCAAACTTGTGTCTAAGGAAAAAAAAAACAGATAATTAGGGAACACCTCTCTGTCTGGTCATGTGCATCAAGCACCAGGATGTTTTTTTCAAATTCCCTTCAGTACTTGACTGCTCTACCTCATTTTGTTCGTAGGTATTGGAGTTTTGACATCTAGGTACAGGAAATTCACAATGAGATCAAGAAGCATAATAAAGACAGAGATTAATGAAGACCGAAAAAACAAATTGCATCCAACAATTCCTAAACTCTGAACTGACCTACTTACTGAAGCATAGTTGGAAAGCCTATTGACTTCTGCTTTGGGGTATGCCGGGTGTAATTCTTTATGTACCCTGTAGAGGGACAGGAGAAATTAGGAAGCAGTCTCTTGAAATGGTTGCAGGATAAGAACAATTAGTGTTTACAGACTTGATGATTTTGTTGTTGTTGTTAGGAGTTATCCGATAAGGAATTATGTAAGGGTTGAATTGACCTGAACTCCCCATAGCTACCCCATCTCCTGTCTGCAGACAGGCTGTTATATCTTTTTGAATTTCAAGACTTCTCACTCTTCCTCATTCAGCTCCTAGAGTGCTTAAACAGGAGCGAAACAAGGCAAGCCCCAACAAACATACTGATGTGGAAGGGGCAAAGCCTGGTGTTCTTCAACACTAAAATAACTACAGCAATCTAATGAATTCTGAGAGTTGGACAAATAGTCTTCCCACAGAGCAACACTAATTGATAAGGTAATATCAAAATTGCATAAATATAACATAAGTACTGAGCAGATTACATTCAGATATTCAAGAGTGTATATATGTAACACACACACACACACACAAACACATACATACACACACACACACACACACACACACACACACACGAGACAATTTGAAGGAGAACAAGGTTGTGGTCAGGTAAATGGGAGAGTTTGGAGAAAGAAAGGGAAGGATCAAATGAGGAAATTACTTTATAATCTCAAAAGAAAAGATTATTTTTGGTAATTTTCACATTTCATAAGAGTTAATCATAAAACGAGATATTTCACTATATCTATAATCATACATGAGACTATTTTTTAATAATAATAGAGTACTTGGATTAATTTCTACTCATATTTATTTCACATTCATTGTCTTATTTTTATACCTTACAATAAATAATACTCGGCAAAGGAAAAGGCCTATCACATTGTAGTCTTTGAAAATATTTTGTCCACATTTACTCTCTGTTGTTCAATTAACTTTTCCCAATCCACCTGAGTGTCCATGAAATTGTGGGGGTTGATCAGAATCACAGTGATCTGTTTGTGAAGAATTGCTGTTTATAGTGTATATGATGGCAAGGTTTGTTCATTAGAGCATGATCTTTTGACAAATGTCATCTCCTTGTACCCAGAAGTAGAGCTTCTACTTAAGACTTGGCTGCATAAATATAACAGGGCAGGAACAAAGGGTGTCATTCTCTCTGTGGCATCAGGAAAATCTGAGGATGGAGTGGAATATAACTTGGAGACTCCCTCCAAACTCTCTGTCCCACCATATGGTGAAAGATGTGCTCAACTAATCTAAAAGTTCTGCTGAGCTGAAGTCTGCATATGGCAACATAACCAAAAGTCAACTCAACTGGCAGCATTTTCTTTGTCAGCACAAAACAAGGCCAAGAGTAGGTTTATCCTTTCCATGTTAAAATGTTATATACCTCAGCTTCCCTTTTGCTAAAGGTGTCTAGTATTCATGTACAGACATGCATGTATGTTCAAACAATATTACTAATTATTCACAAGAAAAAAGTTTAAAAAAAACTGGAGAAAATAGTCTTCAAATAACACAAATATCTAAAGTAATTTGATCACCACTTCATGAAAGTCTTGAAATTAAGATTCAAAATGACATTTGAGGTTTCTGAGCACTGAGCACACCTAGTAAATTGTTACCTTTAGAAAATGAGTTTTTAAAAAATCCATGAGGGTTCTATATGGGAAGGCCAGGCAAGCAGAGTTTAGAAATAAGGGTGGGTATGTTAGGACAGTGTAGAAAAGGTCAATCCCTCTGGTCAGGCATCACTGATAAAGAGTGTCTAAATTACTTGGATGTAAAACCACAAGAAAGAACTTTATGACTCTGGGTACTCTGGTAAATTTAAAACTAAGGATAGAGTAAGAGAATTTATGACACAGTGCAGACTCCAATTTAAGATCCCAATGGCATAAAGAAGTCCACAGAAAGAGCAAGATGGCCCAGTTAGACTAAAGGTGTGTCCAAAAGAAGAAAGAAAGATAAGGACAAAAATATGCTGCCTACAAGAAGCCTACATTTCATATAAAGATATATAGGATAAAACAGAAGTTTGAGAAAGTATATGCCCTGAGATTCTGCTCAAAGCAAGGAAAATGATACATCAAAAAAACCTGAATTTAGGGAGGAAAAAAAGTACTACTCCCAATAAAAATTTACATAACACAATAGAGAGAAAGCTACAGCCTTACTAAATACGCATGTTCTTTGCAACAAAGATTTAAAACAACAATAACAATTTCACTGGAGAAAATCCACAATTGCAGAGACTTGCACTCTTTTCTTAGTAATTCACGAAAATGCAACAGAAAACAAATCATTAAAGTATGTTTAGTACTCAAATACCAACATGAGATAATTTTTAACATGTGACACTCAGAGATAACTCCACAAACATCATAAAATACAAGTATGTTCTAGTGCATTTTGAACATTTCCAAGGCTTATGTCTGGGTCTGAGGCCCTGATGCAGTTGTGGTCTGTCTTGATGTCTGTGTCCCCAGTTACCACTGAAAGCCAAGTTAAAGTCCATAGGCTGTGCTGTGTCAAGGGGCATACTGATCTTAGTGTCCTAAGCTTCATTCAAGGTCCTTTATATTTGGGTCCTTTGTCCTGCTGCCAGGGGTGGGGGGATGGGGGTATGGGGGGACAGTGTTCTTGGTCTGTGATGTAGCCCAAACCCATATGGAAGCCCACAATCCATGTCCCTGCTGACTATAGAGCAAGGAAGCTACTTTTGTAGTAATAATGATGCCTGCAGATGCACAATTGTAGAGCTCACAAGGGGGAGGCAGACCTTGGAATTGGAGAATGTGGAGGTGCTGAGAATCAAAGCCAGAATTTCTATAAGAACAGAGAATACTTTTGACTATTGAGCTATTTCTCATATCTCTTCCCTCCCAGAATTCTGTTCGTACATGAAATATCTTATGGTATGATGATAAAATAAACTCATTATGGGACATTGGCTATAATTATAATTAATCCTGACACCCTTTAATTAATTTTAATATACAAGTATTTTCAACACATTGTTTAAATCCCACTTCACTCTCCTTTAAAATACTTAATTCTCTATTTCCTGGTATGAGAACTGGTCCAAGTCCTTTTCCACATCTATAATTACTCTGCTGCACAATCTTGTTCCAAATTCATGTGCTTGAACTCTGACTCTGCATGGGCAATGATCTTGTATATATTTTCAATTGTTGATAAATGAGACTCTTTGTGCTTCTTTTAATTCATAACATTTTTCTAAGTACTACCTGTGATTATTTTTTCTGGCTGACCATTGTCAATTTTCTATACTAAGTGCAACCTTTGTAGATGGCATTATCACATTTTCATTTATATGTTGATCTGAAATTTATGTTACTTTTCTATTTCCATTTTACCTTCTATAGAATTGAGTATTAGAAATTCCAAAAATCCAACCAACCAAACAAACCAATAAGATGCCTTTAAAGTGTTTAAACTTTCATGAGAAGTAAACCTGGATTTGTAGTCTTTCTCAGAAATACACAGGTCTATTCAAGTAAAATTAATGAGAAAATGCTGAATAATTATTTGCTTTATACTTTTAATAAAAATATTATTCTTACTTGTAAAATAACCTTGGTTTCTAAAAAAATGTTTTTGACATTAATTAAAACATGAACTAGAATTATAAAGATATATCTTAGAATGTCACTATCAATGAATAGTAGATCTAAATTATTGAGAAACTAATTTTGTTGCTTCTTAAGAAGTTTTTATGATTTGTGAACCAAGTAGCTATATTTCCAAAATATTTAAATATATTACTAATTCAGAGATTATGGTGTTTGTCATCTATAACATAGAATTGGTCAAGTACTTTTAATTTTCATTCAGTTTAGTAAACACTCCCAATTCATTTTGACCAAAGGTATATTTTTCATCTGAAAACAGTTACCAATAATGTACCATGTAAAATAATTGGATACTGACTTCACTGTAATTGAATCTACAAATATTTTCTCCTAAGCTATACTATGGTTTTCCCAATCCTTTTAGGTCAATTACAGATTTATGCAGCCATTATAGTTATGAAAAATAAATTAATACTAATCCTCCATGTATGTATAGTATATATCTCCTAATTCCCGTTGTCATTATGCTCTTTAAACTCAATCAAGTCATTTTAAGATAATGCTATCTTAATTATAATCATGTGCTTACTTGTATTAATATATATATCTATGAATAAGTGTGTTGCTTACAAATAGAAAGCACAGTTTGTAAATGACCATATTTTGTTGAATAGGTTTCTATAATGCTTTCTCAAAGTTCTGTGTGCATCATGGTGCCTAAGTAAAATTTATTTAAATGAATATATCATGTGATAATGCTTAAAATTTGAAAAAAAAGATTTCTGTGGATGTTATGAGTTAATAACTGAGGAATCTTCAATACAGTTGCATTTGATCAGATTGGTGTAATGGTTAATTGGTATCTAACATTGAAAAAGCACTTTTAGAGTGGTTGATGAGACTTCAAGGGATGGAACAGTCCTGGACCAGAATCAGTGTGTCTCAGATCACATCAGAGTAATTTCTCTGTTCAGTGGACTATGGTGAAAAGAGCAACTCACCACCAGGAAAGGGAGAGGGAGAGGGAGAGAGAGAGAGAGAGAGAGAGAGAGAGAGAGAGAGAGAGAAGAGAGAGAGAGAGAGAGATAAGAAACAGTGGACTGCTCAGCCACAAATGGGACATAGGTCACTCCCTTCCATAGGTCACTCCCATACCCCACCCCACCCCCACAACTGAGGGACCATTAATTACCATGGTGTAAAAGATACCAAGAGTCAGATGTCAGGAAGGACTGAGGTGAGACATGTCTTCTGGATATATAAGAACCACTACAGTCATGGTCTCACAATACAGGTTGTTACTTCTACAAGACCTGCACAAGATAAAGACACCCCATCAACATTAAAATATAAAAGAAGTTCACAGCCCATTTATCCCAAACTAAATAGATAAGGAAACTGAACAGCTTCTTGGAGAGAGAGGGCAATTTTTTTCAAGTCAGGTAACTGGCTTTATTCATCTTTTTAGTGCTTAAATGCCATTAAAATTTGTATCAGAAACTCAGGCAATAAAGCTTGATAGTTTTGTTTTGTTTGTTTTATGAGACAGGGTTTCTCTGTGTATTCCTGGCTGTCCTGGAACTCACTATACAGACCAGGTTGGACTTGAACTTCAAGGTCTGCCTATCTTTGTTGTCCAAAGGCTGGAATTAAAATCATTCAATAACATTTTAAAATAAAGCCAATGTTTTAGATTTCTAGAAAAATAGAGTAAACCTGGAAGACACATCTCAACATCCATGACCAATTTAGATATTATGAATTACAGTGGAGTTTGAATATTGACATTGGTAATAATCTTTTTTTGTATTGAAGACAGATTTTCTTAAAGATGTGGCCCCTAATAGGTTGACCATGCTCCAGGAGATGTCCTGATACCTAGGAATACATGGACAATGGGAACTGAAGTTGATGGGTTATTAAATATTTTTTAATAAAAGAGGGAATAGTGCTGTGGGGAATAGGCAGGAAAAAGTGGATCAGGAAAGAGTTCAAAGTAGAAGTGGATGATTAATATGGTCAAATACATTGTATAAATTTTCAAAGTATTAATATAACCATTAAACGGAACACATCTGAAAACACATTAAAAAGTATGGCTTTTCTTATTTTTAGAATTAACATGTTTTCCTCTTTTTATTTTTCTCATATATTTGGAAATGAAAATGTCTGGAATACAAAGACATTCAAATTTCAGCTAAAATAAATACCAAACCATGTTAAACGTGTATATTTTTCTTCTTCTTAGTTCATCAAAACACTTTCCTACTACCTCTTTAATATTCATGATGTTTTTTTCTCATTTTGTCTTATAAGACATGGAATATTCTTTTTTGTGATGTGGAAATGACACTACTCCAAAAATCAACAGAACACAATTCTCTCAGAATTCTAATAAAGGTTACAAAGGTCCTTTGTATGGAATGGTCCTTCCACCTTCTCCCCAGTTTGATGAGACATTCACACTCTTGTATGCAAAAGGCAGGCTCCACTCCGAGTGATTGTGACTCAGAAAGCAGTGTGGAGGCATTTCTTTTTTTTAATTGAGCTGATGGAAAGGCTGACAGGGTAATGGTTGTAATTGTTCACCATTTCACAAAGAAAAGAATTTGCTCAGTAAATAGGAGTCTTTGTTTCCAGCCTAATTTAATGGAAACACAGAAAGTATAAGAAAGTAATGTGCCAACTGACACTGGGTATAAAATAAGGCATTCCAGAGACTTTTGTGCAAACGTCCATCAGCAGACATCTGTCAAAGCAAATGCATGGGAAGGCTTCAGAGCATATCCATTTACCAGCAGCAAACATTTGGTAGTTTCATTCTCAGAGGAACAGACTGTTGGTTTGTTTTGCTGTATAAACTTTTGAAATAATCCACTCTTTGCACCCCCACCCCCAAACTGCTGTGTAAACTCTATGTATCCTACTTAAATGGGGAAAGGAACAGACTTTTATACATATGGATACTGATCCTGTGGACTAGCTGAGAGGCGATGAGAGCATATGAGGGGGAATCAGTCATGTGACACAGAATTTTTTTTTTTATTGTAAACTGGAAAGTGACTGTAAGGCCTAAAAAATAATCTTTTCACCAAATACATAAACTTAAATTGACACCAAGCTGCCTACAGTCTACTAGAGTATCTAGTGGGTTTCTTGTTTTATGGCTGACCTGATACTGCATTTTCTATAGGTACCAAAATATGGAATATAAAAGTACAAAAGCTAAGGCTTGTGTGCTGGCTCTGTGAATAGAATATGTGCCTCAAGCGTAATCACTGACGTTCAGATCACACCATGCACATAAAAGGCCAGGTGGACATGGCAGCCATCTGTAATCCTAAAACTCAAAGAAATGGGGATAAGGATTCTCATGGGCAATTCAGCAAGCTGGATTAACAACTCTGAAAGCCCTGTTTTCAGTAGGAGAAACTGCCATAGTGAATAAATAAAGTGGAACTTGATGGAGAAAACACCTTATGCCATCCACTGTCTTTGCCATGCACATACACAAATGGGCATGAACACAGGCACATGCCTAACAACAAGTCTACCATCAAACAGTACAAAGATCAATGATATTAAACAATTTTCGCTTACTATATTATTGTGTGTGTGTGTGTGTGTGTGCATGTGTGCATGAAAGAGAGAGACAGAAAGACACACACACACACACACACACACAGAGAGAGAAAGAGAGAGAGAGAGAGGCAGAGGCAGAGGCAGAGACAGGAGAACACTGGTGTCAGTATCACACGCATGGGGGCAGAGGTCCTTTTAGGAATTGGTTCTCTCCTTACACCAAAGGACCCCAAAATCAAATACAGGTCTTTAGGCATTTACAGCAAGCACTTTTAACCTCTGGGCCTTCTTCGCCACTCTATATTCAATAAATTTTGGGTACCCCTTAAAGAGTGAGAAGAACATGATGCTGGTAAGATATATCTTTATTTATTACTCATCGTTTATGGATCTATGGAAGAATATCATACACTGAATCAAATGTGATATATTATTAATGATTAAGAAAGTAACCAGTCTCACCTCTTGTTCTTCTCTTATCCAGGCCAATATTATGCTCTGACCTTGAGGCACTGATTTAAATGCAAATGTGTACAGTATAATCTTTGTGAATACATCAACTAGAATTGCATATCAGCCATAGAAATTTAATAATATGTACTGAGTTTTAATAGTTAATTGTTAAAGATACAGAACTCATAAAATTACTTTAAAATATTTATGAGTACGTATGTCGGTGTGTGTGTGTGTGTGTGTGTGTGTGTGTGTGTGTGTGTGTGTGTATCTGTGACTATATGCCACTTGTGTCTACATTTGTGGAGGACAGAGTAGAGTGCTAGGTTACCTGAGGCTGGAGTTAAGAGGTTGTTGTGAGATACCTGAAATGGGTATTTACAACCGAATCTTGTCCTATGAAGGAACAGAAAGCATTCTTCATCACCAAACTGTCTTTCCACTTCCCACAATTCCATTTCTTTACATTACTGACTCAGGGATATGATTATTTTATGTATATATGTATGTATATATTAATACACAACACACACAAATATATATGTGTGTATGTATATATATGCAAATTGTCTGAATAACCAACATTTTTATATTTATGTAATTTCCATCTTGGCAAGTATTATCTTATGAAGCATCTTTGTTCATAATTTGAAGTGACAAAGGCCAAGGTTGATTGAATCTCAAAATGAGATGTCATATACAAAATTATTCAATGTTCGGTAATAGGGTTACACTGCTGTTCTGGGATGCTTGGTACTGTTAATATGTAGACCAAAGTATTAGTGGCCCAAACTCATTTATTCTATATTTTTCAACTCTTCAATGTTCTCATTTGAATTTAATTTCTGTATGTACAGACTAAATAGTAAAACCAGTGCAAAAGAGCATTTTTCAAGCATACGTGTTTCTTGGCTTGTTTGCTACTCCAGTTTAAGGAGTCATCTATCTACTCCTTTAGAAACACCAGTGGCCAAAGGAGTGAAAACAGCAGTCTCCCCTCATTGAAATTCATTACTACTTAAGCAAATAGTCACC
The DNA here is from genome assembly GCF_003668045.3 of Cricetulus griseus. NCBI lineage: Eukaryota > Metazoa > Chordata > Mammalia > Rodentia > Cricetidae > Cricetulus > Cricetulus griseus. The sequence goes on from NC_048598.1 coordinate 111,058,211, forward strand.
ATTGATTTAATGCCACTTTTCTGGATGTTAGGCTTAATATGTTTAATGCATCAACTTTAATATGAAAAAGGTATTTTGTATAAAAATAAGTAAATAATTGTGGGTAGAAAAATACTTCCAATTTACTGAAAAATGAAAATGAGAAGTAACTATTAGAGGGAATTTGACAGTTGCCTTAGGTGTCAAGGGTGACTGTTAATCCATATTGATTTTATAGAGTTTCAAAAAACATAATGTTAAGACTTTCAGTGAGTTTCTTCAGCTAATTGCTTCAACTTGAATAGTGTCCACTTTAGAAATCAATTTTTGAAATGTTGATAAGGAGTAACAGATTTAAAGTACAACCAAGTAAACTTGAAAAGCACCTCAAATTTATGTACAGTTTCTAACTTCCAAATTAATTTCACTACTGTATCAAAGACATTAGGTTGAGATAGACTATATATTTGTATAACAGCAGTTTACAAGACACTAAAATATGTGTTGGCTCATTTATTTCTATCCTTCTAGCTACCTTTAAGGTGGGGTTCACAAAGCAAGTATAAGTCTTATGTTGGATGAAACTTTCATTTATTTTTGCTTAGTCAGAATTGTGTGCTTCCTGTAAAAGCAGATCACAACTTCTGAATTTCCTGAAAATCCCAAATACCTGTCTCTCCTAATGTTGTTTTTTAATCTTGCCCCCTGAAATATATAATAAACATTTTAACTTAGCATCTAATATTAATTTTTTCTGAAAAGTTCATACTGAGAAAAAATCAACAATTATTTATATAGAATATGTATACTCGTGTGTATGTGTTTTAAATATTTCTTCACCAAAGTAGTTTCTATTGAAAAACTTCAGTATTCTTCTTGATGGCTGTTATCTTGTAAAATTTGATTCCAATTTATTAGTGTAGATTGGTGAATACAGAAGTATATGTTGAAGTGGGCCCATTAATCTATCTGTTGTTCCTAAACTAAAAAGTACTGGAGATATTGTAATTCTAGTCCCATCACCATTTATCTGATGAGTGGATTTCTCATTAGATTTTATGCCTGTGAGTAAAGGGTGAGTGGGATTCTAAGTTGTATGTTTGAGCTATCTTAACACTCTCTATTATGGATATGGTAGTTGGGCAAGCAGGATCTTGGAGAAGATAATGGATCTTAACCAAAAAAGAAAAAAAAAAAAAAAACAACATATCTACTTGAGTCTCAGCTGACTTGCTTGTCATTGAATCTTGCCATCTAGGCAAAAGTATCTGAGAGTTTTGTTAATTGGTTTTATTTTACTCCACATTCTTCCCATTGTATTTTAAGTTGGTTGTTGTTTTGTTTGATTTTATTTTACAAGGGATAGAATTTAATATTACAAGAAAATTATAAGATCTTTTTCTAACAAAATAATATAATGTATTGGAGAGTGTATATGTCTCAGTGTGTGTGTGTGTGTGTGTGTGTGTGTGTGTGTGTGTGTGTGTGTGTGTTCAGTGCTGACTGTGTGGGAATGGATGACCTAACCTTGTCCCTTAAGAATAGTGATTCCTGTAGAGGACAAAGTTTGGTGTCAGGCATCTTGCTTAGTCACTGGCCACATTACTTTTTAGCATGGAAACACAAACTGAATCTGAATCTCACCCCTGACTACAGTGTTTAGCCAGGGAGCTCCTAGTAACCACCTGTCTCTTTCTCACTCTCAAAAATCCTGGGTTATAGAATTACAGGAGTGTGTAAAGTCTCTCTGATAACAATTAGAGTAGTCACCACTCTGATTACAGTAGATGGCCAGCTCAGGCACCCTCTCCACTATTGCTTGGAGTTTTATCTCGGATCATCTTTGTGAATTCCTGAGGGTTTCCCTTTGCCACATTTCTCCCTATCCCCAAAATAATCCCCCATCACTATGTTTCTTTTGTTACTCTCCACCTCTGTCCTGCCCCCAACCAGCCTCCCATATCCAACCTGGCCTACCCTCTCCCTCAAATTCCCATCCCTCCATTGCTGCCCCCAGTTTAACCAGGAGGTCTCTACTATTTCCCCTTCCAAGGGAAATCAATAAATCCCTCTTTGTGCCCTCCTTGTTATCTAGTCTTTTTGGGGCTGTGGATTGTTCGTTGGTTATATTAACCTGTAAGTAATGAGTTGTCTGCCTCCTTGTGAACTCTTGCCAGTCACATCAACCAATCTTGATAGTGACATCCTCTGTTGTGTACATGATGGATACAGTCATGATCTGACTCAGAAATTCTGGCATCTGCTTTAAGAACCTTTCTAAAAAAGGTTTTCATCATTTTTAAATTCACATTATGTGAAAGTTTAGTAAAAGTTTAAATACATCTCTGCTGGCAAGGAAGAATTATACTTTATGGAAATACTCACATTTCACAAAGATTTTCAATCCCAAATGATATAGGGGCATGTGCAATAACATCTTAACAAAAGCACTGTGAGTAAAGACAGCTTCACTCATATCATCTTGTGTGTCATGTTTAGGATTAAGGAAAGGTTATCTTCTCTTGAAATTCATTCATTTTTATATAAATGTCCAGCTATGTCAATGTACACTAATCATTCAAATATAGACTTGAATAATAATATACATGGAATACAACTTTACCTCAGTCAGGACATTGGGATTCCCTACCTATCACATAACTTAAAAAGACTGGCACTGTAGGCTGACAGAAACATTTAGTAATACTTTATTCAATGTACCATGACTTAACACCTACAATGTCACATATACAAGTAAGTCAGTTGCTGTGTTGTTTATAATAGTTGCAAGAATCCAAAGGGATATAAATATTATCTATAACATTAAATATTTTATGTTTATGAATGTTTCCTTGATTAAATGTTTGTGGACCAAGTGCATGTCTGTTATATGAGGAGGTCATAATAAAACCTCAGATCCCCTTAACCTGGAGCTATACCTGGGTGTAAACCACCATCTGAATGCTAGGAACTGAATCTGTGTCCTCAGAAATAATAGAAGTGACACCTTCTTCTTCTTCTTCTTCTTCTTCTTCTTCTTCTTCTTCTTCTTCTTCTTCTTCTTCTTCTTCTTCTTCTTCTTCTCCTTCTCCTTCTCCTTCTCCTTCTCCTTCTCCTTCTCCTTCTCCTTCTCCTTCTTCTTCTTCTCTTATTCTTATTCTTCTTAAGGAATTTTAATTCTTTACACTAAATTCACTGTTATTCATGCAAAGTTCATGATCAATTATGATATGAAAATCATTTCTTAGGTAACTTCTTATAAAAATGCTGAAAGTGGTATCTTGTTAAAAACTAGTTTTGCTTATGGAGCATGCTCATTTTATTTTTTTGTGTATTTTCTGTAGTAGGGATTAAGCCTTGACAGTCAAACATGATAAAATACCATAGGATACAACTCTACACCAAGTCCAGTTTTTCTGAAAGTAAAACTCTAAAGGGGTAACATTGTGATCAATTAACAAATTAGAGAAATCTGACATAGCAGGTCAAGGATAATTGACAAGAATGCTTACTAAAATGTATGGTGGTATTCATTCTGAATCCAGGCCAAAATGGTTAATTATAAAATCAAAATACCTTCTGATTAGAAAACATTCCTTCTACCTTGGAAAAGGCAAGCTGTAATACTTTGTGAAATGTGCAACTTCTCAAAATCACATTAAAAATTTATAGTTTCAAAACATGGTATTAAGCTTTATCCAAAGCTACATATTCAAATTTATTTTCTTTTTCTGACTTCTCAAAATTGTACCACCAATGTAACAGGGTTTTTAAGCTTTTGTTATTAATAAAAACAGCAGTCAAGTATAATATTCATCATGAATTGGTGATTTACTTTGGGAAATATTTCTGGACATTATTTGTGATATTTCCACTCTAGTCATAGGGGTACACTTATTTGGATACCTGCACCATATCTGATCTCTGTCCTTTAAAGCTAAACTTCATTTTCTCCCACAGATTGTCCTTCAAAAGCATTTGGAGATTCTGACATAGGTCAGCTTCTTGCAGCAAACAATTGATGGAAAAACATCACTTCTTCTTTCTGATCCAACCATCAATATCAGCAGTTTTGATCCTACATCTTTAGGAGGGATGCCTGTTGTGTGATGATATAGGAGGGTAATATCCACTCAGTGGATGGATCATTTGAGTCAAGCCTAGCAATAAAAGGGGTGACAGATTTCACAACATACCTCACTGTGATTTGTGTCTAAGAAATTTGGGAAGTAGTCAAAATCATTGGCAGCTGAGGCTCTGAAATATGATGTGTAATATATTAAAATATTTTCCTGCATATAAGAAGGACTTAGGTTAAATGTGTTGGAATTATTAAGTGATTTATTGAGTGAATGAATGCTAAATCATTTTTTCAATATATTATCTCATTTGATATTAAGATATTGGTTTTAGCATATCACCTCAATAAATGACTTAATTATCCTCATATCTTAGAAGTTTCTTTGACAATGATCTGGATTATAATTTATTTTTTTAATGTAGTTAAAGCGATGACAGCAGGTAACACTAAATGGATCTGATATGGTCTTTGATGTGTGCCTATTATGACAATCTGATGAATGCCACCTACCCCTGTACATGATTTCACCTTGAGTCTCCTAACACAGATATTATGCATTGCTACAGTTACTGGAATGTACAGTCAGTTTTTAAAAAGTGAGAATGGCTTGTAAAAGGTTACAAAGGTCAAGCGAGTTCTGGCAGAGCACATCAGATCTATCTGAACATGGATTCTGATACTTGATTTTACAATAATTACCATTAAGGAGGTAAATAGAGCATATATATTTTCTGAAGTCCAATTGCACCATACAAAAGATTTCTTGAAAATCTAATACTGGAAGTTTACCAACCCACTTCATATCAAACATCCTTGTCAACTTCCTTTTGTGTGTGACTTTCGCACACACATGCATGTATGTGTGTTATATGCATATTAAATACATGCTAGGATACTATACAAACATGATGATGGGTTACTGTCACTTCTAAGATCATGTCCATAAGAAAAATTAAATCCTTTGAATCCTGAATAGTTTTCTTTTTAAGAATGCAGTGCTCCTGGTGGCTTCAGGGTGTCATCTATTTTCTGACACAAACAGCCTGATTCTCACATGACATATTCAGCTTGTGCCTGCCCTGTGCAGGCTCATTTACAGTGACTCCATTTAAGTCACACTTTTAAAATTGTTCCCAAGAGACTTGGCTCAAATAGAGCGGAGCCACCTGCATTAGCCGCCACACACAGCCAGCCTGAGTGACAGGCATGTTTAATCTGTTCATTTTAAACCTCTGTGGTACTTTATCTCTTAGTGGGGGTGCTGCTTTTAAAAGCAAGTTTCCTTGTTCTTCTGACTGGGCTGGGCTCTATCCAGAATTGACTGAAGGTTGGAGGAACAACAGATAGTGTTGTATTACCTTACATGCTGTTAGTATCATCTTTCTTTGGAGATAAGGTCTTTATCTCAGGCAAAGGCTCCAGATAACACAACTAAGGTTGAGGCTACTTCACAAGAAGTATAAAGCCAATCATAATCTATTCAAATTCAGATTGTGTCATTCTCAATAAATCTCCACTCTGTATAACTTTCTCTTTATTCCCTTCCCCTTGACACTCTCAATCTTTCTTCTATACTTCAAATTGCTTCAATCCGTATTCGTGAAGTGAGTTCGAATTGTTAAGATATCAGAAAGTATGCATACCACTATGTTGCTATATGTTTATTTAATTTGTTCACATTGGTCCAAATCTACCATTCCCATGGGAATATTAACCTGGCCTAACACGATGAAACCAAATATTTGTATAAAAACAGGAAACATCATATCAGTTGTCTCAACTTTTTCTTCAGTCTTTGTCTATTTAGTTTTGAAATGCTGTTTTTGACAGAACTATTGACTTTACATCTGTGCTGGTCCTAACAGCAATGGTAAACCTTCCTGATGATAAGTGAATCCCTCATATGACTTCTGGATCCTGATACCATGCTCTATACTACTTGGGTCTGGCCAAACCTTGTGCTGGTTTTATGAAACACTGACTTTTTTTTTATCTATCTCCAAATAACTTTCCTCTCTGTATCTCAACTCTCCTTAATGTACAAATAAAACATTTTAAAACATAAAGCAAAAACAAGAACAATCAGTCTTGAAGTTTATTGCTTTATTAAACACAGTTCTTCTCTAAAAAAGATTTATGTACTAAGGGAAATGACTATACATATTTAAAGACTCAAATCTCAACTCTGCTGGGGAAGGAGACCCTTGGTTAAGAGAAACAAATGGGGTCATGATTTTATCTGGAGACATTTGGATCTCCATTGAATATCTGTGAATTTAAATAAACATAATTGCCTCATTATTTATCAGCTGCTGTGCTTTTCAATAGATTCATTTAATTTGTTTCTGTGTTTAAGTACACATGTGTCCAAATGCCCTTGGAGGTCAGTGAAGAACACTGGATTCCTTGCAGTTGGAGCTACAAATGTCTGTGAGCTGTTGGCTGCTGGGAATCTTTATTTCATTTCTAACACAATTGAAATAAATGATATGGGTATTTTTTCTAACACTTCTCTGGATTTTAAATTTTTGTCTAATTTTAATTTTGCACATAAATTTTACATGGCTGAGTGTGGTTTGAATTTTTGCATGTGGTCCTGTAATGCAAGTTTCAAGATGCTCTGAGCCTCTCTCCCATCATAGATGCTCAGAAGAGAACTCAGGTTCTCTGGAACAAGAGGACTTGATCTTAGCTGCTGAGCCATCTCTCCATCCCAGGAACTTCCCTGCTTTTATCTACATTAGCACAGGCAATGGGATAGTGTGTACATCCTAGGAATGCTAGGAGAGTTACAATCACAGGGACAGGTAAGACATTTAGCACAGTGCTTGCACAAAGTCTGAATGTATTCACTGTCATTTATATTTTCTGCATCTCCTGCAAGAATTACATGTCTATATAATCTTTATCACTCTGTTTTATAGGTGAGTGTATTGGAAAGGCTAGAAGATTAATTATGTATCAGCACATCGAGTGCTATTGTACCACTGAAGAAATTGAGCTTTTATTTAACTTTAAATTCTTTGTTCTCCCACTGCATAAAACTGTATTGAGTGATATTGTTTCTTTTTTATTTTAATAGCAACTCTCTGAAGTTACTTAATATTTACATAATGATGTCTTTTTTCCCCCTACATCTGCACAAAGAAATAGCACACACTTATCTTTCCAATGAAGTGTTCCTGGGTCTTGAAAAATCATCTGCAACATAAATATTTGCAGAAGGTGTGAGTGATGGAACTGAAGGCTGAGATTTTGAGAAAATTTTCATCCTTCCCTTTGCTTAAAAGACCATTGACCCAATCTCTTCCTGATTTCTTTTTATTGTTCACAAGTGTGTGCTAAGGGGTTGTTGTTGTGAGTGGTTAGATATCAACAGGTTGAGCAAGTCTATAAATTAAAGAGACACGTTTCCTTCTCACCCAGTTTAAAGTTTATTTCTTTTTCAGATCATGCATCAATAAGTCAGATGAGTCAGATGTTTCTTGAATCTTCTACTTTCATTTGCTTTGGTGAAATTTGTGATTATGAAGATGAATATACTTTATTAGACCAACATTATGATACTATGCCTATTGTAGAAATTTTTGAATATTTAGATTGTGGATTAGTAGAAGTTGAGCATTTGTACTCTGGCATAAGATAAGGAAGAAACTTAATAATGCTGAATCTCTGTCGCAGTGTTTAACAGATCATCCACACAATATGTGCCCGGTAAACAAGCCACTGTAGTGCTGTGGGAAGAATCCCTAAGCTCTAATGTGAGGGAAAACGTCTTCACACAAGAAGTCTTGTACTGGAGACATCTTAACACATTCAGAAGGCAGTATACCTTATCACCTTGTTAAATTAGGTAGTTCCATCCATGTGTATCTCTGGTGACAATAATCCTCATACCCTTGCTAATGAGATCAGTATCTCCATGAGATATTTATCCCTAATGGAAATATCCCTGAAGTATGCGCTGAACTCTCATTGCATAAGTCTGTGGTCAATAGCATGTACTAAGATTTTTATTTCCTCATCACTAAGCTCTTTATGATGATCATCAATACTGCCTATGATTAAGAGTTTGAAGAATGTGGACTGTTCAACATGTATATTGCTCCTATTGGAGGAATAGGACTCAGTAGTGAAGTGTATTCCTAGTTCTACATGTGAGGATGAGGATGAAGCCATTGATGTTATAAATTGTCAATATGTTGGGAAATAGAAATGCAAAGGGCCTAGGCAGGTCCCATGAAGGCTCCCTAATTGTTGGTTCCATGTCCATGAGCTCCCTAGAGATCAGGTCATCTGCCTCTGTAGGTTTCCCCATGATGTCCCCTCTGGCTCATATAATCCTTCCTCCCTTTCTTCCTCATAACTCTTGTAGCTCAACACAGGGTTGTCTGTGGATCGCTGCCTCTGCTTTCCATCAGTTAATTGATAAAGTATCTCTGATGGAAATTAGGAAGTGTGCATGTGTGAAAATTCTATGACAAGCATTTTATTAAAGTGTTAATCAGTACTACATTACCTGTAACAGTAAACAGTTTTATGTCAATTTTGTAATTGAGTTTAAAACTTCTCTTGTGATATTTTTTAAGCTTCCAATTAATTCATTTTGGAACTGATGATGAGTTTCTTCCAAATATCCTGTAGTTACTATGATTAAAATTGTTTTGAAGTGTATTCTGTAGCCCAAGTCATGTTTTATCTTAATGAAATTCTCTATTTGCATTTGGCTAAGAGATACAGTCTACATTGTTGGGTTTTTAAAATATGAACTAGGTCAAGGTGTTTGACAGTTGTGTACACACTTCATCACTTTCAAATGAATTAACAGTTAATTAATTAATTTAATTGGTCTACCTGGTTTAACAGTTACCGAGCATTTCAAAAAATCTTCAGTGAGCTTGCAGTTCACTTTTTAATGAAATAAATTATAGACTATGCACACATTTGAATATGAGTTTCTAAATATTTGCAGGTTGCTGTTTTAATTGGGTTATATATTATGCTTCTTCTCCTTTTAAATATTTTATGATTAGATGGATATTTTCAAAAATATTACTAAAAACCCCAGTATATTTTGCTAGGAATCATATATAATCTAGATTTAGGTCTTGAATTTTCAGAGAATTCTAGAACAGTGGCTGTTTTTCTTATTGTTGCTAGTAGTTTATTGCATATACTAATGAAATAAAAAGCTAACTCTGCTCTATTGAATTGCATTGTATAATTTGATCTAATTAAATAAAGAAATTACAGTTAATGGGCATAAGTTTTTAAGTATTGCCTTTACAGCATAGCAAGTTAAAAGTTCCATGGAGTTTAAGGTTTATTCAGTACAGCATCTAAGAAGTTAAGTGAAAAAAATGATTTATGAGCTCTTTCAGTTTTAGTGTTTATTATTTCAATCTGAGCACTCATGTATACTCAAAATAGACTATAGTTACAGCAAATATTCAATTGCAATACTCATATGCTTAACAAAATATATTTTATATTGAAATGAAAGGGGGAAAGAATATTGCTGGGAATATTATTTGAGGGGGTGAGTTTTGTTTTGACAATCATCCAATCCTTTTAGATACTGAACACTTCATCTAATACATTTGAATAATTAAATATCATTAGGCTATTTTACTTTTACATAATTGCTAAAATTGACTGTTTTCTGTACTCTCTGTAGATAATATAATTCACTAATAATTTACAATGATGGAAATGAAAGCATGTGCAATTGGTCACAGGCAAAAAAAAATTCCATAGTAACTAAATGGTCAACAATTTTATTAGCCCATTCTTTATTAATAAATTTGAATAGAAAAAAAGCTTCTATTCTTAAAAATACAATACAGATAAAAGGGAAGAAATACTTTCAGAAGAAAAAAATAGACAAGCAGAGGATGTGGGTGAGACAGGTGTTAAATGGAGAGGCAGGAGGAGTAAAGGAGGGGAGGCTGCAGTTGGGATGTATTATATGAAAGAATTTAAAGCAAAAAACAAAACAGGAAAGAAATAATTAGAATAATTTAAAATTTGAATCACTTGTTCCTAAATAAATTTGGTGTTAACCATTTTAAAAATAATCTGCATTTTTATTATTTTTATTCATTTATTACTAATTTAGTCATTAAACATTCCCTTTTTTTCTTTGTTGAAAATACCTTTTTCTTCATACAGTGTGTTGTGATTATGGTTTCCCCTTTATCTTCTCCTCTCAGTTAATCCCTTCCTCCCCTGCTATTGGGATCCACATGCATTCTGTCTTGTCTTAGAAAGGAAACAGACATCTAAGGAATAACAATAAAATAAAATTGGATAAATTAAAAAACAAGCAAATTTGGATGTTTGGATGTGACAAAACAACCAAACAAGAAGAATCAAAGAGAGTGCACAAGAAATGCAGATAGTACAGACACACATGTTCCCTCTCTCTCTCTCTCTCTCTCTCTCTCTCTCTCTCTCTCTCTCACACACACACACACACACACACACACACACACACACACACACACACACACTCCATGAAATCTCATGAAAATCCCAAACTGCAAGCCATAATATATAATCAAGGACAAGTAAGATTAAAAAAAAACATTCTGACCTATCATTATGATATAGAGAAACTCTAAAACCAGCACTGAGCTCATTTCCCATTGGGCTTGTTCTTCTGGTCATGGGTACTATCCTTAAGAGCGGTTTTGTTTCCCAGTGTAACTCCATTGGAGAAAACTAAATTTTCATTTTCAAGTGACTACAAGTTGGAAATAGATTTTCAGTTAGGGATTAATTTGTGTCCATTTGTCCTTTCAGCCTTAGCACCCCCACCTAGTGGAAACTTTTGAGGGTACATGGCACCTCAGTTTGTGAGTTCAAAGGGGCACTAGCCCAGTAGTGTCAAGTAGGTCTGGGTTCCTTGGTCTCCTCCATCTCCTATGTCTCTTATACTCTTTCTGCCTCTTCTTCTAGAGGGTTCCTGAGCCCTGAAAAAGTGATTTGATGAAGACATTCATCTTAGGGCTAAACATTCCGTGATCTCTCATTCTCTACATACTGTCTGGTATATTATGGGTACCTATATTTGTTCCCATATGCCTCATGGAGAAGCTTCTATGATGCTTGCTGCCTAAGTTAATGATCTACAAGTATAACAGAATGTCATCAGGAGTCATTTTATTACCATATTCCTTCAGCAGAAGTATAGTATTTAGTTTTCCTCTAGGTGCCTGGTCTACCTAGTCCCAGGTATTTGACCACCCAAGTAGAATTGGATATAGGTTCCATCTCATGGAATGGGCCTTAACTCAACTCAGTTATTGGTTGATCACTCCCGAAAGCTTTGTGCCACTATTGCACTAAACTTTCTATACGCAAGTTTTATAGTCATTAATGACGTAGTTTTGTTCCACACATTTTTATTTTATTAATTTTTATTTAAATTAAAAACCATCTTTTTTACACACTAATCCTCGTTCCTTCTCCCTTCCATCCTCCCATTCCACCATCATCCCCCATCTCAACCCCTATCCACTACCCAGGGAGACTGAGTCCTCCAATGGGGAGATCATCAAAGTCTGTCACATCATTTGGGGCAGGATCTTTGCCCTACCCTGTGTATCTAAGCTGAGAAAGTATCCCTCCACAGGGAATGGGCTCTCAGGGATAAATACTGGTTACACTGCCAGAGGCCCCATAACTGCCCAGGCCACCCAACAGACACCCATGTTCAGGGGGGCTTGGTTCAGGCCTATGCTGTTAACCCAGCTGTCAGACTGGGTTAACATGAGCTCCCACTTGATCAAGTCATCTATTTTTGTGGGTTTCCCCAGCAAGGTCTGACACCTTTGCTCATCACTTCTCCCTATCTACAATGGATTCCAGGAGTTTGGCTCAGTGCTTAGCTGTGAATCTCTGCTTCTGCTTCCATCAGCTACTGGTAAAAGTTCTATTATGTCATTTACGGTAGTCATCATTCTCATTATAGGGAAAGGGCATTTAAAATAGCCTCTTCAGCATTACCTAGATTCTTAGTTGGGGTCATCTTTGTGGGTTCCTGGAGATTTTCCTAGTGCCAGATTTTTTCATTTAAAATGGCTTCCTCTATTAAGATCATTTTATACTGTGATCAAAATGACTGTGCCTTTCTCAAATTTGTATAATGAAATATTATCTCTAAAATTATGTCTAGAAATGTGGATCTTTGAGAAAGAATGAGCATGTGAGTAGAAGGTCATCAATAATGGATTAAAGGAGTTTCTAAAATATGCCCAGGATGCTTCATTGTCTAATTCATCATGAGGAGGCATAGTGAAGAGTCATCTATATAATTAAGGACAGGGCAGCATTGCATTGTTTCTCCTAATACATCATTCTTGGCCTCCCCAGCTTCCAGAGACATGAGAATTAAAATTGTGTTTTGTATGACTCACCTAAATTCTTGACATATAAGGAACTGAACACAAATGTGCCATAAAAAATTAAGCATAGCACCAGAGCCCATGCACATGTAACTTTATTCTTTTCTAATATTAAGTTTACTCTTGCTCCTTATATTGTTTCCAGTGTCAATATTCAGTCCCAGAATTTGATATTAATTTTATGCATAATTTGAAAGTACAATATTTTTGGATGTGATTAAACTTTTACCTTTGCAGACTTGTAATAAACAACTTGCTCTACTTAATATGGATGGGTTGTTTTCAGCTAGGCACTGGCTAAGATAAAACAAGACTTGCCTTCTTCTCACAGAAGTTGTCTAATTTGCCAGCCTTCAAACTTAAATTTCAATATTACTTCCTTGATGTGTAGAATGCCAAACATCCTACAGATTTGGACTTGCCCACACCTGTAGTCACATGATCCAATACCTTATAATAGTTTTTCTTTACATAGATTTAATTATATGTTAGACTTTCATATATGTTTGTGTTCATATCTCTAGAGAGAAGATTGATAAACTCTATTTATAGAAGAAAACTCCATAATGCTATCCATATGCTTAGCCATGGCTATCTTACAGTTTAGCATAAAGGTTTCTAAATTAAAAAAATAAAACAAAAACCATCATTCATACAAAAGCTCTTATTCCTTTCCTGTTTTTTCCTCAAGCATCACTGTACTCGACTCCTGTCTATATTAAATGCATAAGTTGATAAACATTATTTGTAAGACTGTGAATCAGATAGTTTGAAATCTCAGTTAAACAGAGCTTGGGCCAAGAACATGATCACACTAAATGTTGGCAACTCTTCACTGGCTGGAAGTTCCCTGCTGCTATGAAGTCCTGTCAATGATTTGGTTTTCAGTGGCTCTATTCAATATTCATGATATGCTGTATGCACTGAGAATAATTTCCCAAAATTCTGTTTAAAGTCCAGAAACAGACACGAGGTAATTTGAAACTCATTCTTGCAAAGTGAAGAAATGTGTCCTGGCTTACCTTATGTCACAGGGTTTTTGCAGTTCATGCCAGAACTAGCCAGTCCTAAGTGAAGTCAAAAATAATTAAACAAACAAAACCATGCAGAGTATCCTAATCCCTATCATAGATTTTGGCCAGCATATCTTAGAAAGAAACCCATGCACACAAGAAGGAAGATTTTGCAGCTCCAAAGCTACACAGAGAAATCCTCTCTCGGGGGGGAAAAACAAAAGAAGGAGGATTTTGCTTTTCATACAATAAAGGTGACAATGAAAATAAGATCACTAATATGGAGACCCTCTGACAGCAATCCATTGTCATTGTTTCCTTCCTTTCTAGATGAGTGAAAATGATAAGACTCTGGTAGTTCAACTGCAGATTTCAGATATTTTAATTATCAGAGAATGCTAGATCATCAGCTGTTTTTGCCCCTTCTTTTGTTTTAATATATCGAGGATATCAAGAACTAACTGCTTCACTGAAATGAAGTTTACTTAAGTGAGCAAAAGTTAAATTAGGTAATAATAGTTAATAGTAAAAAAAAATATGTACTTTACAACTGGTAAGATGCTTACTTCCCAATCATAAAGATCTCAGTTGAGATCCCCAGTAATGGTATAAAAACTCAGGCATGGAAAAATGTGCTTTAATTTTCCAGTGTATATTTATTTTATTTTTTGAGGTTATAATTTAATTACAACATAGCTCCCTTTCCTTTTCTCCCTCTAAACCCTTCAATCTATGCCATCTCAGTTTCCTTCAAATTAATGGCCTCTTTTTTTCTAACAAATATATATATATATATATATATATATATATATATATTTCTAACAAATATATATATAAAGATTATCTATTCATTCTGTATAATACCACTTGTATGAATGCTTTCAGGGCTGACAGTTTGGAACTGGACAAACAACTGGTACGCTGCATTGTAACCTGGGAAAGACAACCTATCCCACTCCCAGATTTTCTCAGCTGCCTACTGTTTTTTATGTAGGATTGCAGTGTGATGGGATCTCCCCAGTCCACTTTGGAAAGTCTATTAATGTTATCATTGTTCCACTTTCATTTGGGCAACGAGTTTGGTGAGACCTGATGTTACTAGGAGACACAACCTCACAGCAAATTCCCTAATACTCTGGATCTTACTGCGATTCTGCCCCTTCTTTTATGATATTCCCTGAGCCTTCAGTATGGGAGTATTTCATGAATGTGTCTCTTGGAACTGGACTCCAGAGCTGTGCAATATCGCTGAATTTGGTTTTCTGTAGTGGTCTCCATTTGTTGCAGTTTCCTTGATGCAGAGTGAGGACTACATTTATCTGTAGTTATAAGAACAAATGCTTATAAAGAATTGTTAGGGATTATGCTAGTTTAGTGAATTAGTGACTGTAACTTTTCCTTAAATAACCATGACTTCAGTAGCATAATTTCCTTCTTGTTGAGCAGGCCTTAAGTGCAAGTAGAGTGCTGCTGGTTACCACCGAAGTATTTGTTTCACCACTTTATCTGAAGGGTTATTGTGTAATGCTGGTTGTCGCTGTGATTCATAGGAATCATAGCCACACTGTCTTCCTCCTTTCTAACCTAGAAGGTAATTCACCATCACTGAAGATAGGGTCCACTTCAGAAACATGGCTGAGAGATGCCTGAGCTGGAACTGAATTGAATGCTCACTTTGTAGAGGACTAGCTTTCCTGGCAGCATACAGAAAACATGCCATTTTGTATCCTTTCTGTCAGAGCCACAAGGATTCCCAGGGCTTGCTGGATAGCCAGCTGAGCCAGTTCTTGAACTTCAGGTTCAGTGGGGAACCTTGTCTCAGAAAATAAGATGAAAAGCAATTGAAGAAGACTCTGACGTTAAGCTCTGCTGTCAACTAGCATGTACAAATATCACATAAACATTCATTTCTGTACATACACTCAAATGCCTACATAATAACATATAGAACTGACATTGTGACCATAAACCTTTATGAACTGATACAACACAAACTTTTGTGCATTAATGTTTTGAGAACTGTTTGTATAGTTCTAGCTAATGGGAAATTAATTTATTATTTATTGTTATTAAATTTGTTACTAAATGTGTGTTTATGGTTAAGTTTATGTAGCATTTTGCCTATTTTTCTAGAATATGCCAGGACAAGATGTCCTTCAAGTGTAAATTTTCACAGTGGTTTAATGCTTCTACTTGCCTCCTAGAAATTAGCTCTGTACATGTCACCAAAGAAAAGAATTAAATTGATATGTGTTAAGGGTGAAAGAACAAAAAAAGACATCCACTTTCTGACCTGCTCTAGAATCCATATATATATTTATGGATTAGCCATATTTATATATATATATATATATATATATAAAATTCCAGCTTTCATTTTTAAAGAAAATGGGACCACAAAGCTCTTTGGAATGACTGATTGATTTATTTTTACTTTGTGGAGTTTTCTTCTCCTTTAAAACGAAACCATACATCCTATAACAGAAAATACAAGCATGTTGTCATGTTCTGAACCTAAGTATCATTAGCATGCATGTCTTCATAATGGACCCTGAAAGAAGGACAAGTGTATTTTGCTCAAAAGACATTGTATGTTTTTCTGGTTTTGTATTTGGTTACCAATTCAGGGTAAACAAGTGTTATATGTAATGGTAGAGAAGCGTGTTAATCAGGAAAAACTGCATTAGAAGTTACTAACAAGCATCTTTATCGCCCCGGGGCTCCCCCGCTTCTCTCCTTGGAATTTTCTTTGACTACACTTATTCTTTTAATTGTCATGAATGACAACTGTTTCACCTAATTATCTCCTTGACTTTTAAAAAAAATCATTTTCAGTAGTTTTTAAATTATAACTAATATGCCAATATTCTCTAAAACTCAAATATAAGGTTTACATACCTGAGTTCAATATTACCCATAATACCAACTTTCTTTATATGGAAGGAAAGAGTCTCACAGAGAGGTCTCTTCAAAAATTAGTGTTCTCAAAGTGTATATTTCTATGATACTTTAAAATATTTCTTCAGTGGTTGACGTCATTAACACATTTTATTAATTTTCTGTGAACAGTTGCCTCTTGTTCTACTAGCTGACTTAGATAGCTAGATCTTTTGCATCTTGGGGGGATCTCAGTTGAAGCTTACATGGTACTATCTGAATTCAAGAAACTATCATTAAACGAAGGCCTTTCTGGGAAATGAATATTAGAGAAATACTCACAAATTACATTCTACAGTATGGAAAAACAGTAGAGATCTGTTTATTGCTCATAAAGTTGAAACAAATTGCAATTCTTCAGTATAAAGAACTCTGGGGAAATATGAGATCAATTTTGGAGTTGAAATCAATTCCTATTACAAAGCAGACAGTTGCAACAAGAAGCGCCACATATGTGAGACACATGGAAAAGCATATTAAACACATTTCATGTCAAACTGAACATCAGAGCATCTAGGCAGGCAAATCACCATGGAAATAATGAATGAGGGAACTCTCTCACCAAGAACTCAACCCTTGCAACATCAGAGGCTTCAAAATGGAGATAAATGCAATGGATACAGTGCAAATTGATGAGTGCTGGACCAAAAAGAAGCAGATAGTATCAAATGATGAAGTCTGAGCTAAAAATAATTCCCATAAATTCAATAGATGTGTAAAGGCTGTCTTAAATATTTTTTGTAAAAATTAAAATACTCAGCATACACTGGTTTTCATTTCAGAGCCATTTTAAATATTTCTGAAATCATTATTCTATTGTAATATTTGAATTAAACATTTGATGTTGATGAAGATTTTTGACATATAACATACTTTATTTAGAAATAAACTAAATAATGGGATGTCAACAATAGGACTAACATTTTATCTACTGGAGATAATTGGTGTTCACCATAATTCAAATTCACTTAATTTAAATGTCATTCATATCAGTACGGGAAATCAATAGTAATTCTTGTCATTCATTAACATCTAGTGGCCAAAATGTGTCATCTGTGTGAATGCAATACATACTATTAATATACTTTCTAAATTTGATTAAAAATTACTAGTAGGGCCTTTTTTAAAAAGATCTATTTCTAAGGCATGCCTCAAATTATTTCTAACTGTCTAAATGAGTGTACTGCTGAATTTTGGTGAATCAGTTCCACTTATCAAGGAAAAACAAAACAAAAAGGAAATATTTGATTAAGAAGAAGGGTTCTGCATTTTGTTTGTTTTAAGCAATTTCCATAGTAGATTTACTGAACTATAGTCTCTGGAAAAATTGCTCAAATTCCTCATTCAACAGAACAAACATAGTGAAGCTGAGCCAAGAGGGTAATGAAACTTTCTTCATTCTTAAATTTCCACAAAGTAATTTATGATAATGCCAGCCTTGGGTATCTAAATGAAATCATCAAAATTCTGCATAATATGTTGCACAAGATATTATGAGAGTTTTATATAGAATTAGGTCTGACAGATAAAGGAAAGCCAGAGAGTCAAACACACTCATCAGCAGAATTGAGTTTTTGTTTGTGGTTTTGCTGTAAATGATTTTTTAAAACTTTAATGATGGTGTTGCATGAAAATGTTCCAAATCTTCACACATAGGGTAGAACCTGATATAGTTCATTCTACCTCTCCACTCCAGTATCTTTCTTGCTGTTATTGCTTAGTTATGCCTTCAAGTATTACCTGTGTATACCTCCCAATGAAAACAGTGATATAATTTCTCCACCTGTTGAAATTCTAGTGTCTTGTACAGGTAAGCAATTAGAGAAGAACTTCCCCAAATGACTTCACACAACTCTGTCCTGTCTACATCTTGGGAGCCTTGTTTCCCCATGTGGTTTGTCTTTTGTATTATATAGATTTCTCAGACATATACTTTAGGCTTCTAATCATTTCAGCATCTGTAGTGAAGACAAACCCTGTCTTTCAGAAACTGAACATTTCTTGCAGTTCCACGTGAGGTTTGGACATGTTTTAGTCAAATCAAACAAATCTTCTTGTTTTTACTTGCTTTCTGAATATTATTTTCCAATACCTTTAGAGAAGTGTTTAAACTTCCTGAGACTCCTGAAACATAAGAGAATTATTAAAATACACCATTAGTTAATTAATTGAAGCATTGATGACAATAAGGCAAAACGTTCCTTTTGTATATTATGTGTTCAGTCTAAAATGATCAGAGTAGAACAGATTTTCAATATCCTTTAGCCATATATATATATATATATATATATATATATATATATATCACTTTCATATATATTCACTTTCTCTACAAGGCCTTACAAATATGTTATGGCTAATTGGACAAATTGGTCAGCCTCAGAGAAACACATCTTACAAGGTATAATTGGTTAATAGTATTATTTTTAACCTAGTTTTGGAGGGTGATGTTGAGGTATTTAGAAAATGCAGGCTCTCAAGTTTGATTTGATATGCTATTTCGCAGAAATGATCTATTGATACAGATCTGAGCACTGTAGTTGAAGAATAGTAAACAAATGGACATGGGCCTTAGAAGCTCTCGATATTTGTTTAATATACTATATAAACAAGACTTTG
The DNA here is from genome assembly GCF_003668045.3 of Cricetulus griseus. NCBI lineage: Eukaryota > Metazoa > Chordata > Mammalia > Rodentia > Cricetidae > Cricetulus > Cricetulus griseus. The sequence goes on from NC_048598.1 coordinate 111,077,248, forward strand.
TTTTTCCTTCTCTGGTAGTAATTATGGAGAATCAGATGTTTTTGAGAAGTGTATAGTGGTATTTATTTCAAAGCCTTGTATTACGAAAACCCTGGAAAGTTATCCTCTAGAAATACAATTTCCTGCACTTCTCTAAAACTGAAGCAAAAGAATGAGATGAGGACAACATCCAATACAAGAAACGTAGGTTTTATTTACCAAGAAAGCACACATCTATTTGTACAGCACTACCACTTAAGATTTGGTTGAAAGATATAACTCACTAATCAACGGAAACAAGAAAGCTCCACTGATGGTTTCCTGAAATGTGATACGAACAATTTGTGACAGTGAGTAAAGATGGAAGCAAGACTCTGAGAAACGGCAATGCCACTGAACTTAAGCATAGAGGAAATTCAATAAAAATGCATTCTGACAAGAAATTACTTTTTAAGACACTTTAAGTTAGGAATAACATTGGAAGGAATGCAGAACTAATTAAGCATCACATTTTGTTTTTTATCCTTCTCACCCAGTCAGGAGTATAGCTGAATGGGTAGCTGGAATAAATACAGACAAGGGTTTAGAAGTGTTATGAGGTAAAATTCCTCAATAAAACAACTTCTTAAAAACCAAAAGAAGGAGAAGAAAAAGAAGAGGAGGAGGAGGAGGATGAAGAGGAAGAGAAGGAGGAGGAGGAGGAGGAGGAGGAGGAGGAGGAGGAGGAAGAAGAAGAAGAAGAAGAAGAAGAAGAAGAAGAAGAAGAAGAAGAAGAAGAAGAAGAAGAAGAAGAAGAAGGGGACAATGGGAATAAAAATGCACGCTCTCCAAGAAATGGCTGGAAAAATCAAATTACATCCTGAATTCATGTAATAACTGGTCCTCACAATATCAATATCATCATAAGAAGGTCAACCAGACACCCACATTGAAAAATCCCCAGCTGTCCTTACTGTGACCTGGCCCTTGGATAGCTTAACTGCAAATGAAATATTCTGCCCATTTCTCTGTAACAGAGTTATTAAAATACTTGGTAAACTATTCTCCCTGGTAGCACTTATATTAGGGCTGAAGAACAATGATACAAGAATGATGATAATTAATAGTGGAATCCTTTAAATGCTAGGTAATGAATCAACTAAATAGGAGGCTATTATCTGAAGATCAGAATCTCTCATTATACTTTGTAATTATTGTAAATATTGTAAATATTGTAAAAATTGTAAATATCATCTTTGATCAGTAAATATTTTATTGATCTGGATTTTAAATAAAAGCAATAAAAATCTTTTACTGAGATGCATCATTTAAAACAAAATAAAATGAATAACAAATGATTTGTTAAGGGACTGTGGCTGGTTGAATGAAGGGAAATGACCATTTTCTATAAATTTCCTCTAAATTTAAAAAGCAACAACCAAGTCTGAGGATCCTAGCAAATCCCTTTCATTCTGTGGACCTGCTGCTTGCCTTCCTATACTTGGAGCTGTGCAGAATGAAGCACACTGTAAATCTCCAACATTACTTCTGAATGTGATAGCTTGCAGAGTCATTAGAGATGGTGTTTCCAAAAGGGCAAGGCCATCATAAAGGAAGCAAACTTTAAATGAGCTATCAAGTTCAGTGGTGAGCTTTCCCTCTACCTTACCTTCACATAGAGGCCGGCTGTTAAACTCTGACAAACATAATAGTTTATAGGCAGTGGGCACTACAGATATAGTAAATCCTATTTCTAAGACTCAGAACACATTCAAAAATGAAGACATGAAATCCCCATTGTGTTACCTGGGTAGCCAGGTTTCCCAGGGAGAGGCAAGTAGATCCTCTTTTCTCTTTTTTTGTCAATCTTTCTGCTACTGTGATATTCTGGCAACCTACGGAGTTTCAGCTGAATGTACTGAGATTATGGCTTGATGTGCACCTTTGAACCCCAAAAGGGTTCTCTACTCTCCTTGGAAAATAAATATTTCTTGGCTCTGAGAAAAGTTTTATTAGAAGAATCCCTTACATCTCACCTGTGGTCATGAACTTGTAAAGGAATATCCAGCTGATTTTGAGAGCCTGCATCCAAAGATCAAGTTGAAGGAATGTTTGAGCAGTAGCATTTATCATCAGGTAAGATTGATTCTACCCTCCCACATTCCACCTCTGGCATGACCCTATAGTGTTAACCACAGCAGAGTTTGATTCTGATTCTCTGAGAGAGCACAGAAGTTGGTGGCTTCAACAGATAGATTGCACAATATACATTATAGAACAACTGTCTTAGAATAGCTAGGCAGGAAGAGGTCAATAGCTGAGTAGAAATTTGGAAGGGCTATAGGGCTATGTATGTGGATAACTTATATAAAGTTGATGATATTCATTTGAAAACTTAAAAAAATATTAATCTAAAAAAACAGAGGCTAGTAGTTGACAGAGTTTCTATTCTGCAGCTCAGAAGAACAATGTGTGCTAGGATTTATAATTTCAAGTCTGTGACATGGATCGAAATAGAAGATGTGTATTGGTATGATGTCATCCATAAACATGCAAGGGAGTATGAAAATATTATAAAGCCTGAATTACCTTGAATTTTAAGGCATAGGTACAGGAAGCAAACCCAAGAATAAAATAGAGGACAAAAAACAAAATGAAAAATACTAACAAAATTTTTATAAAGCACACACATAATTATTCAGTGCCTGAACTATGTATTTTCAATTACTCTATGAATACAATAACATATTTTATAAAACACACACAATTATTGACAGTGTTTAAAATTATGTATTTTCAGTAACTGTATAAATACAGTAATATTATATATTTAAATTAGAAATCCTGAAATTTGATTGTCATATTGATCTGTTTGCTCTTCTGAGCTGCAGAATAGAAACTCTGTCAACTACTAGCCTTTTTTTTTTAGATTAATGTTTTTTTTAAGTTTTCAAATGAATATCATCAAATTTATATAAGTTATACACACACACACACACACACACACACACACACACCTCAACACAAAGTCATAAGCATAAGACATGAAAGTTTTAAGATATCTCTGATTTGTTTTGTGATTCTATAGTATGATTCTTCTGTTTGGACTATGAAGATGACAATGTCAGGGCACAATCCATAAAGCTACACATATCTGAATCATTTCCAAAAATTTCCTGTTTCTAATACCATTATTTTGGAACTTAGAACATCAGTACCCATAATGGGGAGGGGTTGCAACAACATTCAGAAACCAGCATAGAGTTTCTCCTTGGAAGTCTGAGATCAAAGGAAGTGATCAGAGAATGATTTATGGGCCTCTTTGGAAAGAAGGGGATGCTAATTTTTATTCATTAGTTGTGCAATACATATCCAGGGTACCAGTTGCAAGAGCTAGGGTCTGTTTGATATCTAAAGTCAAGAAGATTGAAATTCAGGCATGTTTGTAGAGTGAGTGCCGTGCACAGTGCATCCATCAGCACTTAACAAGTATTATAGTAAAGCAGTATGGCTTCAGAAAAAAAGAGTATAATGTGGGGGGGAACCACTAATGTAGGAATTGTACACTCAAGTAATATCTTTCAAATTACAATAGATAAACATGCTTTTGATCACCAAATTACTTTCTTAGTATACTTGAAACCCTTAGGGCTATGGTACTAATTAGCTTTGGACCTTCATTGGTATGGAGATGTAATTATATAAGTGTTGTATATTAATTACAGTACAGGCTTAAACAATTTAGAAAACAGTTATTCTTCCAGAGGTTGATTATTTTTGGCAGAAAGTGGCAGGATTACTTTGCTTCAAACTTAACAAATGCTAACCATCTCTCAATTTCCTCCTGTTACTTTATCAAAAAAGTCTGGATTGGATAATCAGGTTCCTAATGGTGTGAGAGAATTAGATTTCACTTCATGACAACAACATGGCTGACAAAACAGTCACATATCTTTGATATAGGTAATTATTTATGTCACTGGACAAATTCATACATATTTAATACTATTAATCTTATACTTAGGTTTAGCCAGGCTGTTGATGGCATTTTGTTATTCTGTCCCTAAAGAGTGTATGTGCTGAAAGTTTTGTCTCCTTGGTACTGCCACTGTAAGGGAGTAAAATATTTAAAATGTAAACACTACTACAAGACATTGAGGTCATCAGAAATGTGTCCTAAAAACAGATCAAGGTGTCTTGTCTACAAGTGCCTGGTAGGTTTTTCAGAGAGTGGTTACAAAGAGAATATGCTAGACCCTATCCTTCTGACCTTATTTCTATACTTAAATTGTCATTCTCCTTTTAATAGACTCACAGTCATGACCCTATGCTGTGTCACTGGGACCAACAACTGGCAAAACTGAAAATAAGATAAAGTGTGCAATTAACTAGTATCAGATATGTTGTATGCTAATTAAAGTTGACTAATACAATTTTCCATCTTAAGGTGAATGAATTTGGTCTAGATGTCCTGTAAATTTGATTACTTAGTCCTAATGTAACTGCAGTATGAAATAAACTATGGCCATCAGAATCCTTAAATCCAAGTAATTCAAACATGATTTAAGCTTCATTTTGTTATTTCTAAGAACAAGCAAACATAGTGTTATTTTGATAACTTTCCATGTGCTGTGCCTGGAACTGAATGAATGTAGTCCCATATTTCAGAAGAACAAGGAAGCTCTAACAGTATAGAAGTCTTCCTTGGGCTAACACAGATATTGATTATTATTGAATGACTATTGAATTTTAAAGTCTACAGAATGCAAAAGAAATGCCATCATATATATATATATA